>NC_034201.2:7543115-7843115 GCF_002021735.2 Oncorhynchus kisutch | reverse complement strand
CCCTCAAAAGTCAGCTGTCAAAGTCCCCAAAAACCCGGTCTCTGTCGTACTGTCCCCAGGATCCCACTCCAATTACCGCTCCCTCCTCCCTCCCGGTCAAACTTGACCCCCAGTACCCTTATGTCAGTCATTTTAACAATCAGTGGTAGTCTGGTCAAGTCTGGGTCATGTTTTTGAACATGACCCATTCAGTCTCGCCCCAGAGGCTCATCCATACCAGTCTGTCCTGTCAACAGATAAGAGGTCAGCACACAAAATGTTGACATACTTTACCTGATAGCAGTTTGTCGGACCGAGATCTCTTTCTCTGTCACCAGCAGTCTACTACCTTAGATATGAATGACGTGATTGGCAGACTTGATCAGCAGCGATAGTACCATGGATAGTACACAAGTTTCGATTGGTTTACAGTTTAGTTCAGTTTTCCTGTCCAGCTAGCGAACATAAAAGTAAGTATTTTTTATTTGTTAGAAAATTGACATTGCCAACAAACAGAAATACACAATAATGTTCCGAAGAAATACACAATATGATATACACAATATGTAAAAATCCAGCTCCTCCTTCGACAGAGATCGATCGTCTTGATAACTAAAGCAAATAGCTTGCAACGGTTCACACGCGTATCTGCCCATTGTTAGCGGTCACTCAAATATCTTCTCAATATAATAGACAATATTTGGCGCTACACCCCAAACGTTTGACCCGTTCTATTGATTTCAGCATGATATCGGTGGAAGGGAGTAGCAACAAAAAGTTGCATTACACTTACAGTTATGTTATACTTACAGAATGGCAACCCACTTCAGTTCAAATGCAACACTTCAAAATGTAGCTAGCTGCCTTCTACAAATTGTCCTCTGACCAGTGATGTACACATTATTTCCAGATTCCGTGTGGTTTTTGAGCTGTGTTCCTTTTAACAGGATGTGCAACCTCATCTCTACCCTCTTGCGTGTTTAATTTCAACAATGATAATCGATATGAGTGATTGACAAAACAGTGTTGTGTTTCTGTTTTGGTGACCACCCCCCCATCAAAAGGCTACATTCCAAAATGTAGCTGACTGTGTCCTGCAGGTTATCCTCTAACCAGTGATGTAAAACACATCTCCAGTTTCATGAGGTTTTTGAGTTAGTAGTTTCAACGGTGCATATATTTCAATGTATCACCAACTGTTTCTGCATGTTGGAGTTGGTTGTTCAGCAACAGAGTCGAGGTGTGCCCAACTATGGGGCAACACAGAGGGGCCTCGGTTTAGACTGTTGACAACATGTAATCTATATTTTGCTGACATTTTGAAAACATAAATACATTTGCACAATGAGCACTTGTTATCTCTCAAAAAAAAATTGCCATATAAACATAGACATGATATCAGTCAAAACACCTTAAATCAATAAACGACCCACCTATGATTCCCCACATAGCAGCTCCTTGTCAGTGTTTCTAGCTATCTGACTATTCAGAATCATACCATCGCATGCCTTCCGGGCACAATCAGCCAACCCGTATGGACACTTTCAAACAGTTTTTACATTGGGCAATTAATCAAACTGTCTTGTCAACAGAAAGCTTCGGCAGCATCATTTTCAACTTAACATTTAGGAGTTTAAATTGAACTTTCAACATTAATTTCCAATGGTATTGTACTTAATCAGGTAACAACTACTGAATGAGTCCAAAAATGTGGTGTGATTGATTTATTTTGACGATATACCAGAAACCAAGAAAAAGGTTGGCCATGCTCAGTGTCTGCCATTAGAAAGTTGCCTAGGCTACAGTTATTTTTGTTTGTTTGTACCTGTGCTAACACTTGCTGGCTGGTCACCTGTGTACCATGTGACCAGTGACCTATAGCCTAACTCTATGTGAGATAGCCCCTACTGTACAAAACAAGTTAAAACATTGGTAGCCAGACAACATACATTTCATGACCAAAAGTGTGTGGACGCCTGTTCGTCGAACATCTCATTCCAAAATCATGGGCATTAATATGAAGTTGGTCCTCCATTTGCTGCTTTAACACTCTTCTGGGAAGGCTTTCACTAGATGTTGGAACATTGCTGTGGGACTTGCTTCCATTCAGCCACAAGAGCATTATTGAGTTCAGGCACTGATGTTGGGCAATTAGGCCTGGCTCACAGTTGGCATTGAAATTCATCCCAAAGGTGTTCGATGGAGTTGAGGTCAGGGCTCTGTGCAGGCCAGTCAAGTTCTTCCACACCGATCTTGACAAAACATTTATGTATGGACCATTTATGTATTTCCCCCCATATGCAGAAATGGGCACTATTTTCCCTACATTTCCCCCCATATGCAGAAATGGGCACTATTTTCCCTACATTTCCCCCCATATGCAGAAATGGGCACTATTTTCCCTACATTTCCCCCATATGCAGAAATGGGCACTATTTTCCCTACATTTCCCCCCATATGCAGAAATGGGCACTATTTTCCCTACATTTCCCCCCATATGCAGAAATGGGCACTATTTTCCCTACATTCCCCCCATATGCAGAAATGGGCAGTATTTTCCCTACATTTCCCCCCATATGCAGAAATGGGCACTATTTTCCCTACATTTCCCCCATATGCAGAAATGGGCACTATTTTCCCTACATTTCCCCCCATATGCAGAAATGGGCACTATTTTCCCTACATTTCCCCCATATGCAGAAATGGGCACTATTTTCCCTACATTTCCCCCCATATGCAGAAATGGGCACTATTTTCCCTACATTTCCCCCATATGCAGAAATGGGCACTATTTTCCCTACATTTCCCCCATATGCAGAAATGGGCACTATTTTCCCTACATTTCCCCCATATGCAGAAATGGGCACTATTTTCCCTACATTTCCCCCCATATGCAGAAATGGGCAGTATTTTCCCTACATTTCCCCCCATATGCAGAAATGGGCACTATTTTCCCTAAATTTCCCCCATATGCAGAAATGGGCACTATTTTCCCTACATTTCCCCCCATATGCAGAAATGGGCAGTATTTTCCCTACATTTCCCCCCATATGCAGAAATGGGCACTATTTTCCCTACATTTCCCCCCATATGCAGAAATGGGCAGTATTTTCTCTACATTTCCCCCCATATGCAGAAATGGGCAGTATTTTCCCTACATTTCCCCCCATATGCAGAAATGGGCAGTATTTTCCCTACATTTCCCCCCATATGCAGAAATGGGCAGTATTTTCCCTACATTTCCCCCCATATGCAGAAATGGGCAGTATTTTCCCTACATTTCCCCCCATATGCAGAAATGGGCAGTATTTTCCCTACATTTCCCCCATATGCAGAAATGGGCAGTATTTTCCCTACATTTCCCCCATATGCAGAAATGGGCACTATTTTCCCTACATTTCCCCCATATGCAGAAATGGGCACTATTTTCCCTACATTTCCCCCATATGCAGAAATGGGCACTATTTTCCCTACATTTCCCCCCATATGCAGAAATGGGCAGTATTTTCCCTACATTTCCCCCCATATGCAGAAATGGGCACTATTTTCCCTACATTTCCCCCATATGCAGAAATGGGCACTATTTTCCCTACATTTCCCCCATATGCAGAAATGGGCAGTATTTTCCCTACATTTCCCCCCATATGCAGAAATGGGCAGTATTTTCCCTACATTTCCCCCATATGCAGAAATGGGCACTATTTTCCCTACATTTCCCCCATATGCAGAAATGGGCAGTATTTTCCCTACATTTCCCCCCATATGCAGAAATGGGCAGTATTTTCCCTACATTTCCCCCATATGCAGAAATGGGCACTATTTTCCCTACATTTCCCCCCATATGCAGAAATGGGCAGTATTTTCCCTACATTTCCCCCCATATGCAGAAATGGGCAGTATTTTCCCTACATTTCCCCCCATATGCAGAAATGGGCACTATTTTCCCTACATTTCCCCCCATATGCAGAAATGGGCAGTATTTTCTCTACATTTCCCCCCATATGCAGAAATGGGCACTATTTTCCCTACATTTCCCCCCATATGCAGAAATGGGCAGTATTTTCCCTACATTTCCCCCCATATGCAGAAATGGGCAGTATTTTCCCTACATTTCCCCCCATATGCAGAAATGGGCAGTATTTTCCCTACATTTCCCCCCATATGCAGAAATGGGCAGTATTTTCCCTACATTTCCCCCATGTGCAGAAATGGGCAGTATTTTCCCTACATTTCCCCCATATGCAGAAATGGGCACTATTTTCCCTACATTTCCCCCATATGCAGAAATGGGCAGTATTTTCCCTACATTTCCCCCATATGCAGAAATGGGCACTATTTTCCCTACATTTCCCCCATATGCAGAAATGGGCAGTATTTTCCCTACATTTCCCTCCATATGCAGAAATGGGCAGTATTTTTTAAATAAATAAATATGTATTTAAATTATCTCTGACTATTTTTATTTCACTGGGCTGAAACTTGTATTTCACTGGGCTGATAATGGTATAGAAAATAATTTTCTATACAATTTCTTTATAGCGGTTCACAATTGTGGCCCCCTTTCACCCTACGTTGGTATCAAAAGTCTGATTGCATTATGGTGTGATAGGAGCGTCTGCTACATTCATTAAATGTAAATGCACATGTAAAAATGAAAAATTGCAAAGCAAGCTGAGTATTACTCCAATGAGCTCTGCCCCGAAACAAGGCCAATAAAAATACCCAGTGTGCTTTGCAGTTGTTCATTTTCACATATACAGTACATTTATATTTTGGTCATTTAGCAGACACCCTTGTCCAGAGTGACAGTGCATTCAAAACTAAGGTATATAAACAACAGCATATCAGAGTCATAGCAAGTAAGACGTTTCTGTAACTGTCACTGAGAATGTTGTTGCTCTTCAGCCGGCTACTTGCAAATGTATTTTTCAAATTTTAAAATACAATACTTTCCAAAAGTACATTATATTTTATTTGAAAACATTCGTTTTTATGGCATTATGTAGTTATATTTTGTCATTTATGTCCACCCCTGCCCACGTGGGCCAGCCCACTAGCAATTCGAGTTCCAGCTAATGAGATTCAGCCCCACCACATCTGAGTAACAGCTAGCAAGAATTACACACAGTAGAGTGAGAGAGCAATGACACGGGGCACATATCTGCACTTATGTGATGTAGAAAGCCACTTTCCGGGGCCACTTCCTACAGAGATTTTGTATTTGTGTGAATAAAGGAGCATTTAATAAATTCATTACGAACCACCTGCATCAAGTATACAAAAGTACCGGAGGACCCTTAACTTGGCAATACTATCTTCCTTCCCAATTCAAGGTTGGTCGTAAATACCATAAAGATCAGTGTATCAAAAATAAACAACAAAATACATGCATTTTCTATTTTATAATACATAAATACATTTGCAAGTATTCAGCCCAATCAGAAACATACAGAAACATTTTACTTGCTATAACTGTAATATGTTTTTTTTTTTTATCTACAATTGAAGTTTACAGTTGAGGTTTACATACACGTAGGTTGGAGCCATTAAAAGTTGTATTTCAACCACTACTTTGTTCATGACACAAGTAATTTTTCCAACAATTGTTTACAGATTATTTCACTTATAATTCATTGTATTACAATTCCAGTGGGTCAGAAATGTACAAACACTAAGTTGACTGTGCCTTTAAACGGCTTGGAAAATTCCAGAAAATGTCATGGCTTTATAAGCTTCTGATAGGCTAATTGACATCATTTGAGTCAATTGGAGGTGTACCTGTGGATGTATTTCAAGGCCTACCTTGAAACTCAGTGCCTCTTTGCTTGACATCATGGGAAAATGAAAAGAAATCAGCTAAGAAAAAACAATTGTAGACCTCCACAAATCTGGTTCATCCTTGGGAGCTATTTTCAAACACCTGAATGTACCACATTCATCTGTACAAACAATAGTACGCAACTTTAAACACCATGGGACCACACTGCCGTCATACCGCTCAGGAAGGAGACACATTCTGTCTCCTAGAGATGAACGTACTTTGGTGCAAAAATAAATGCACTGACTAAATATGCTCTTATCACACCATAGTGCCATCAGACTTCTGATACCAATGCAGGGTGAAAGGGGGCCACAAAATGGTGAACCAGTATAAAAAAAACAAAGGGTATAGAAAAGTAATTTGTAAATACAAATTAGAGTTCTCGATTTGATCTTGTTACAAAATACATTGAAGTGTTGTTCAGCCCCGTGTAATACAAAACTCAGAAGTAATTTAAATACATTTTTCAAATACATGTAACAGAAATACTGCCCATCTCGTACTACAAGTTATACATAGTACATGTTGTAATCATCTAATCAAATGTATTTATAAAGACCTTTTTACGTCAGCAGATGTAGTGATGGCAAAGTCGAAGTTATTGTGCAATAATTACAGATATATTCTGCTGTGCGGTATAGCTACAATACGGTCATATCATTGCAAATCTATGGAGCCCATGAGTTCAGTGTTCACAACACTACATAAATGAATGACTCCGTAGCAGTCTCAGCAGCAACGGATGTGGCAGTTGTTTACAGTTCAATATCCTGTGGTAGATCAGAGCCACGGCCTCCACACAGACTGGCTGAGAGGTTCTGAGATTGGGATTCTTTGGCAGCGTGTCTGTGGTGCTGCTGGGGAGCGTTGCTCCATGTCGGAGCGGAGCTCTGTGAGGATGATTTATCCTGACTGCACAAAGCTGCTGTCTGTAGCGGGATTCCTGTATCTTCATGATGGGTAAGGACTGGTGGCGTGTTGTGCCGGGCAGCGAGTTGAGCTTAAGCCGCGACCTCAATGCTCCTCACCTTCAGCTTTCTTCCTGTCCCCATCGCCAGTGTTCTGGAGAAAGAGAACGGTGTGTTCCAGGATCTCAGCTTTCTCCACCCAACGCTGAGTCATAGAGAGATAGAGAGAGAGCAGGTTAATGCACAGTCATGCTACACTTCAGAGGAGCTGACACCTGTACACTGTAAGCCCCAATGTGATGTTACTACTCAAACCTTTTGAGGAAACCTGATGTACTTAATATATTTGAATAGTTACATAAAGTGATTTTGTAGTCATGACTCAAAAATTATTGACTCTTGCCTTACAGGGTCACAGTGACTAACTCATTCCACGGAGGGCAGAGTGTCTGCGGGTTTTCGCTCCTCCCTTGTACTGGTTGATGAATTAAGGTCACTAAGGAACTCCACTCACCTGGTTGTGTACTTGAAAGGAAAAAACAAAAACAAGCAACCACTAGGCCCTCCAATGGAATAAGTTTGACACCCCTGCAGATTTGAGTTGTATCAGCTTGAACACTGAGTAACACCCCCTTAGTGAGCCAGGCCTCCAATGTAATTTCCCAGTGTGCCTTGCCTTTGAGTGAATTGTAGAGTTACCACCCATGACTGCATTTGTTAGTGACAGAGACATGGTTGTTAAATTTGTTTTAAAAAATTCAGTCCTGTGGCATTTATCAAGTGAGTTCCTAGATGAATATGATCATTTATAATAAAAAATATTTGAGAATACATTGCATACGGTCTTATTTTGAGGTCTAGCTTTGCCCTAATACAGTGGTCCGAAACACATGGTTTACAGGCCACATCAGGCCTGCAAGTAGGGTAGCAAAATTCCCAGTTGAAAAACAAAACTCTGGTTGGAGGATTTCCAGAAATATTCCAATCGGGATTTCTGGGAAACCTGGGAAATTTACCAGGATTTTGCAACCCGCAAGTCACATTATAGTTGCAAAGTGATTCCTATTGGAATCCAGCCGGAGCTAGGATATTCAACAGTTGGAATTTTTATTCACCAGCAATCTGCATTCAAAATGGAGATAACTGGTGGAAGGACAGACCACGTTAGACCGGTGGGAGGTCAGACCATTGCCTCTAGTAAACCAGGGTTAGGAACAGTGTGGGGAGATTACCTATCCCAATTAAACTGGAACTACCATTTCAGTAACCGGTGCCAAAAAAAAATTGAGCTAAATGATTAGATTAGAAAAATGTATGTTATTTATCTTTGTGTAGTATATCAAATCACTCATTGTACATGCAAAGACACAGATATTAAAAACTTTTTTTATCTACCTGCAGTAGAGCATGCTGAGTAAAGTGCATTTGTTATCATAACTTGGAGTTATCATAAATGGAGTCTCATTTAGTTTTGAGTCTGTACCACAAAAGTAATCATTACTATTCAGTGACTGAGTTCAACGTACTATAAGTATTGGAGTTAAAAAATGCCTTGAGTTTACAGTGATATAAGTTGCATTTAGAGCAGTCAAGTGAACTTCATACCTGATGTTGTGGCCACTGCAGCAGCATTGTTCTCAGCCTCTCCAGACTGGTCCATTCTTTCTCTCTCTCTCTCTCTGATATCTCTCCACTTGAGGCTTCAGGAGTTACAAGTGAAAGATGAAAGGGAATCATGAGTGAGAGTTCAGATCAATGTCTCTGGGAAACCACGCAGCATAGTTAGAACAGCTCTTAATAACCCCTTTCGTCATATGTATCGTTATTATATATTTTTTTAATAAATTATTTCATCATATTTCAATTGAATTCAACAAGCGAAGAATTTTGTAAACATCAAATGAATTTAGACTGACGTGAAATGTATGGTTAAATTAAGGCCGTTCATCAAATGAAATTATATCTCGCAGGCACGGAATACAATTATTTGGAAGTGGTACATTCATGATGTATTACCTTCTCGTCCATTTTCACGTTCTCTGTTCCCCCAACTAGTTTAGTATTTGTATTAATCCACGCGTTTCTGCTGTGCGTAAAAAGCCTACACGGAGGAAACTCAGAGATTACCCAGATGTAAATAACAATCAGGAAGAACAGTGCTGTTTCTATACTATCTTGTCACTGAGGAAGGATATTTTCTCGATGTGACAATTTAGTCTCTCCACGACTTTTAAATCCGTAGGTGGTAGATTTGATTTTGGACTCCTCCCATCCCCATCGGGTAGCCAATCCGCACTACATGCCACACGCGTCTAGTAGGCAACGGCTGAAATACTTGATACACGATTCAGAAGATTCAGATCCCCGATAAATGAAAAACATCTATATTTTACAAAATGATCTAATTAAATAAATGCAGTTAATGTATTGCTTTGGTAAGGGTCACAATCATAGGATGGGTATAAAAATGATCATGAAAGTTGTTGGTTGAATCATTTCTTTTTTTAAATAGGTTTCTTAACCTGTTTGATCATGTGCTTAGGCACAAGCCATCACAGCCACAATAACACCCGTGGGCACGTGTATGAAAGCTCTAACAAATGGCACTGGGATTGTAATTACAAGAGAGGTGCTGGCAAGAGTCGACCCGGATTTACATATGAATAAAGTGACACCTCCACCTCTCAAACAGACAGGCACACTTTCAGCCCCAATGGTTTTGCGCATTCCAATTGTCACAACACTTTATGCACAGACCCAACAAGCTTTTCTGACTCATTTATACAAACAAGCTGAGGATATTGCCTTCGCATACATAACTACCTATGTGATGAATATTTGTATTCGGATGTAATTATATTTGACCTTCATTTACATTTAGAGGGAAACGTGTGCTGTGGGAACCATCGCTGTGGGAACCATCGCACCTCCAGTGGCGACACATCTTCGCTAAATGATGTACAAATTCTAACAGGTAATAAAAAAGACATACATTGTCAATCCTAAACCTTTCCCGAGGGAAATGGCTGAACGAAAAATTCCCAGACTGTCAAATCAGGGAAGAGCAAAGTCAATTTGGTCAACGTATTAAAGGCCTAACATAGCAATTGAATGCATTGAACCACCATAGGAAGTGTTTTTTTTTTTTACCAATTCCATAGTGGCCAATCCACACAATCCCTACAATGCGCAAAACATTCAGTGAACGCTGTGAAGGGTAACATACTTGATAATCTGGAACAAAAATAAATAAATTCAAGAGTTAGCCTATAATATTGAGGAATAACCGAATATTGCGAATATTCACAGAAATCACCATTGATTTATCTCAAGACACTGCGTGTCGCTAATTCAGACTAGCCTACAATAATATGTGTAGCCGCGGGTATATTTGAAAAAAGTCTGGCAAATGTAAAAACAAAGTTCTTTGTAGGCACGCGCCGTCATACCCTGGCACTTGTGCGTGAAAGACAAATGGCATGTCTATTACCGAAGAGCTGTTGGTGAAAGTTGACACTTGAGGTGTCTCCACATTCTAATTGGCACAACATTTTACGCACATTTCGTGGTATCCAATTGTTTGTAATTACTATCTTGTCTCACCGCTGCAACTCCCGTACGTGCTCGGGAGAGACACTACCCAAGTCGCACTTCTTTAAGACAGCTCGCATCCAACAGCGCCAGCTGCACCAATGTGTCGAGGAAACACCGTGCACCTTGGTTGGCGCGCACTGCGCCCGGTCCGCGATTAGGCAAGGATTTCCCTACCCGCCAAGTCATCCCTTACCCGGACAACGCTAGGCCAATAGTAGTGCGTCACGGACCTCCGTGTCGCGGCCGGCTGCGACACGGAGGTCGAACCCAGAGTCTCTGGTGGCACAGCTAGCGATGCAGACCACTGCGCCATCCCATGGTTTTCGATTTTGATGCTGTGGGAACCATCGCACCTCAGGAAGTGGCGACACTTGTCTTTTAAATTATGTAGCCGACAAAATCTAACAGGTAGGCTCATAAACAAATGTGTAAATCCTTGTCTGGAAATTTTCCCGGTCTGTCACGTCGGGAACAGCAAAGTGAATTTAGCCAATTGTCCATAAAAAAGTATAGGCCTTTCTCATTGCATTGTACCACATGTTGTAATCAGTATAACTACTGATACATTCCATAACCTAAATTGCGCAAATGCTAACACATGGTTAAAATATAATATTTGTTAGCCATTTAGAAATTTAAGAGTATTGTAGAAATCTAATTTGTGTGCGCATTATTCAGATAAGTTGTTACACTAAAAAAAGTAAGGAACGAATTCATGAAAATGCAAGAAAAATACTTACGATATTTTATCAGCATTTAGGTTTCTCTCATGTAGTTCACACTGCCCTCTCCTTCTTTGGCCAAATAGCCTTCAGATCAAAGGGATATCATGTCTCTCAGACACGCGCTACCATAACCACAACAACCCAGGCACACAACCCAGAAGTTGTGTGTGAGGCACAACTTGAACTTTTGAGTTTGAATGAAATGTGACTCTCAGACCTAAGACTGACATACTAGGCAAAGCGGACAGAAAGATTATGGCGTTTTGCGCAAAACTCAATATGTTATTCCAGCTATATGCTGAATGGATGTTCATTGAAAGGATTGTGTGATTTTTGTCAAGACATTTGATTCAAGGCTCAATATTGGAGTCGGTGTTTGGGAACAAACACACCGTTACAGGCTATTAAACTCCTAAATGTATACATTCTAACATAATAAACCACAACTCCTGCATTATCTCATGAGCGAGAGATGGGTGACATTTTCCAAGTGAGTCACTTCAAGAATGGATGGTCATTTAGTGCGAAATGTTCCCAGCATCGACACAAACAATTAACACTTAACATGATGTAACAGAATATCACCAATAAGGTATTTGACATTGCATCTTAGAATTTGACCTATCCTCTCTGGTCAGATTTGATGATCATTTCGTTTTAATAATTTGGATTCATTTAATGCTTTTTTTTTTTTACATGTACTGTTCTGTCAAAGTTATTGTGTTTTACTTTTGTTTATAGCCTTTGCACAGAGTATACAAATTTGCACCTCTGTCCAGACTTCCCACTTATGCATTTGTAATTTCTCCATTCACTGCTGCTTTTTACGCGCGGCCTCCAAAGACCACATTCTCGCTCCAATTTCTCACTGCAATTTCTCTCTTTCTCCCTCTCTCACTCCCCATGCATAGGTTAAAAGCTATATTGCAATGGCCTATTTTTACGCATGGCCTTACCATAATAGATAAAACCGCAATCCTCGATTCGCGTGCATGTCAAATTTGGATTTCGGCTCAATTTCCCACGGCTCATTTGTGTACTTCGTGTTGATTAATAGCGCAATCTAACTTGCCCATGTGGAGCAGATGGTAGGCTACTGCACGCTCACACAAGGTGCGACTGTTGCCACGCATGCGTAAATTGTCACTTACATGGAATGTATACATCATAAAGACGAGTGTGTTCGAGTTGGTGTGATTGTGTTCATTCTGACACTTTTTCAGCAACAGTAGTTTTCTGTTCCCACGAGAAAACCAACGTTCCCAAGGTACACTTGTCTAAGAAGACAATTTGGCGCATACATATGAAGTACTGTTATGGATAGTCAAAAGGCCTTCTTAGATGCATTGAGTCTGGAGACACACCCACCAAGCCCCAAAGACACATTTCGTACCAAATTGGTCCTATATTTACATAAAGCGATAACTGCTTTACTGGTCAATTGCGCCAATAATGGTATAAACGCATTCATTTCTATGCCAAGTTAAGGTCAGAGAAGGCTAAGCCGGGCATTTACAGCTCATTACGTTAATACTGTAAGCATATGGCTGAAAAATAATGCACAGAATCACACAGCCTACGTCGTCAGCCATAGCTACATGTTAGGATTAAGATAAATTGCTATATTATGGACTTTACGTTCATTCTAAATGTTTATGCTATATTGTAAATAACATATTCCAGATCATTCCAAAGATGCACATTGATTTCCTGAAATGAAGCTACTGTATCTTTGAACATAGAATCCATTTGGTGAGTATCAAGAAGGCATGCAACGAAGTGAGAACGGTCGAGAACGTTATTGTCACCTTTCAACCAATGACAGCCGATCTGCTTGACCTTATAAGTAGCTTTGCGGCCTCATTTAAAAAATGAACCAGCTTTGTTGGTTAGTGTGGAGACTTCCTTTTCAGCTTCCTTGACCGGATTGGATGAATACATCATTGTCTTTTTGGAAAAGTAGTCTTTATTCATATAGGCCTACTTAATCGAGGAAAGTTGGAAGGATCAAACATGAATAATCGTAATTCCTTAAAGAGGGTAAATCCAGATCGTGCGTAAAACTGATGTTTAAAAAATATAATCTATATTTTGGTGTCAGTGAATTTGTTTTTGGATTTGGTGTTGTTGCAATAACTGATGATGATGATTATTTTCCAGGTTCTTAAACCGGTAATTGAAAAGAAGAGGCGTGATAGGATAAACCAACGGTTGGATGAGCTAAGGACTATACTGCTAAGGAACACTTCTGACATGGTGAGTTGAGTTGACCACTGCTTTTCTAACAGCTTTCTGAAATCAGTTCATTGTGTGCCAATGGTATTATCGAAAATATAGATCCGTTGTATTTCAATAATACACATTGTCAAGCTATTAATTACATTTCAAACAGCCCATACAACCACACAGAAAGCAGACCCGTGTGAAAACTACGAAGAAATGCTGTTGCGCGAAACTTCCGAGTTTTTACCAACGTATCCATCCATGACCTTAATTGAATGAAATTGAAAACGTAAAACTTCGTGTCTGTTAGGAACTTGATAGACACGTCCAAAATATAATTTAGCAATTTATATTTGTATTAAAAGTATTGTATTTAACCATAAAATCATCACTTCCATACCAAAAAAAATCATTCATAATTCAAATTCGAAATATTGTTCGTAATGGTTGATCGTAATGCAATATATTCAGTAGGATTATTCTTCTCT
The DNA here is from genome assembly GCF_002021735.2 of Oncorhynchus kisutch. Lineage (NCBI taxonomy): Eukaryota > Metazoa > Chordata > Actinopteri > Salmoniformes > Salmonidae > Oncorhynchus > Oncorhynchus kisutch. The sequence goes on along the minus strand of NC_034201.2, from coordinate 7,829,377 downwards.
CTCATAGCGGCTGAAAAATCCAAAATTGGAAAAAGCTGAAATATTAGAGTTGACTGTCGATTACATACGAAGAAAAGCAAATGGGAACGACAGAAAAGGTATCTATCAATCCTAAATGTTTATAGTTTGCCCGTGTGTTTTTCATGTAATTTATTTCATAAATAGAAAGCGAAATATGCCCCAAACTGTTGATATAGAATATTAAATATTCATGTGAGTGCTAATAATTATGTATTTTTCTCTCCCCAAAACCTCCTTATCTTCCCTTTGTATAACTTATCTACAAACACCTACAAATACACATTGGCTCTTGCAAATTCTGTTGACAATTCTCCCACAAATGTACATCCTGTTTCTTCTACTGTCCTCTCTCTGCCCATGTTTGTATTCTCTCCAAATTCGTCATCCATTCTATCATGATATTTTCTCCTACTCTCATCTTCACATTACATGGATCCATCTCTCGATTTGTCTCTTTCTGTCCTCTCTTCTCTTCCTAAATGTTCTCCCTATACTGCTGGAATCACTATTGACCAACACCAGCCCTTTCAGAAAATCATGTGAAAGAGTCCTCTGCTCCAGTGACTAGTGCTGTGAGTTCCAAAAGGACAGGCCTCATACATGAGCACACACAGCCCCCACCCAACCCCATCTACAGTGCAGGTTTCAGAGAATGCATCTCCCGCCTGGGCAACTACATTGACAGCGTGGACCCCTCCCAGAGAGAGAGCTTTGTCCAGGAACTGAGGGACCACCTGGATGCCCACAGTGCCTGCCCTCTGGGGAGGGTGCATAGCCAAACCTTTCCCCTGGACCTCCAGCCCTGGGGCTCTGGAGCAGAAGGACAATGCTTACTGGGCAGAGTTCAGAACAGGAAGGAAAGTACAGGGATGGGTCATCAACGAGCCAGCAGGGAGGCCACCTTCCCCTACATCAACACCTCTCTTCCCACCTATCCCAACACCTTTGTACTCCACCACCCCCACCCTACCCAACACCTCTCACACCCATACCCATCTCCTCCTTACTCCCTCTCCCCCCCACCCTCCCCTTCTTACTCCAGCTCCTCGACACCTATCACCATTACCTCTCCATACCTCTCCATGCCCTGCCACTTCCCCTTCTCTCCTTCTCCCTCTGAACATCGATCAGATTCCTTGTCATCCTCGTCTCACTCTACATCTCTACTTGTGGCGCCTCTGGTACCAGACCATACTCCCCCGGGTTCCAGTATCCCCACCCCTCTATGTCCCTCTGGCCCTGTGCCCGACGGCCCAACAAGGACTCTGAGGCGGTCACTGTTTCAAATCCAGCCCCAGGCAATATGGAGGCCCTGGCCCTGATATCCAATGGAGGGTAAGTGAAATCCATCAGGACACATAAAGGTCTCCACAATCTGTGTTCTGAGAGCATCTGGCCATCCAGATCATCACCGGACGCGTTCAGGACAACATTCATCTTTCCTATTAAGCAGCGCGTGGTGAGGGCCGGCTAAGATAGAAAAATGTCAAGAGGTCAAGGACAATCAAAAGTTTTCTGACAACCTGTCACTGTCACTTTAAAAGGCCTTTTAACAGACAGAAGAGTTCTCTGCTGTGTTATGTTTTCTACAGAGCTTACTGTGTAGACTGCCTGGAGCTTCTCGTTGTTTTCTTTTTCGTGGACAATGGATTTTCTTCTTTTACATTCCTAAACAGTTTTTCCCTGTCTTGAATTCTTCCCTAAATTATAAATCATGTAAAACATTGTATATATATTTATATTTGATCATGTACAAAGTCTTGTAATTAAACTCAGGGGAATAAAGTTCTTATTTTGCTAACTCACTTCATTTCCAACTTGACTCACTGTATGTCAGTGCTAATGTGACATTTCAAATCATCTCTACTGATTGATCTAAACTGAATGAATGGTTTAGAAATGTAATCACTGCTAGGGCCTATTTATCAAAATCATGATCATAACACTATCATGGTTTAAGTGTTAGTTATAACTGATAGTTAGGCTATCAGTGTGGCTGAGATATTTGTCATGATTTAAGATTTTGGCTCTATTGTAGTTGGCATTCAAAGCCCATTATCTATTATGATTCCAATTAACAACCCTGGCCTATTGATTTTGGTTGTCAGTCCAGCTAAAGATATTAACTTCTTTAAATAAATCCTCCCAAAAAGGGTAAGGAGACAATATTATGAGTCAAGAGCAAAGGAATACAATGCTCACTCAGAGGCAACGACAACATGCGTGATGAATGTTGCCAACTGCGATTTAAATGTAGGGTAGTCTAAATAAATTAACCTGAGATTATAATTTTATCAAAACAGTTTCTCTGGGCAATATGGTTAGAGGTAACAAAGCAACTTTCCTGAAATGTATAGTCCACAATAAACCCTTTTACAAGGGATACAGGATAAATCCTGGACATGGTTGGATAGAATTTATAGATAATATACTTTTTTTTTACCAGGGGTACAGAAGGAAATCCTGAACATTGTTGCATAAAAAACTACAAATCACGATTTTACAATTCTCGCCAGCGAAAGGGGGAGTTCGATTAAGAAGAACCTCGGTGGGGCATGGCCCATGACGTGAACGGGCAAAAGCCGTGAAGGAGGAACACTCTTCTCAAATGGAACAGTAATCTGCTCCGTTTGGTCATGTTGTCAAAAGGCAGAATGGTGCACCGTTCAGAAACGTCAAACCTCTCTTTTCCATAAAAAAATGTTCGAATTTTTAAACTAGTTTTCATTTGGAATGCAGATAAATAGTTTTTTTTTCTCCGGTTTTGCACTTGGAAAAACAGAATAATACTCATTAATCCATGTGCTTAACCTTATGTCACTTGTTTTGAGCTTACATCACTTTTGTTTTGAGCTGACTTCGCCGTCGGCCGGAGCAGGCCACTTCGGTCTTCACTAGTTACCACAGCCACAATTATGGCTAAACCCTGACTATTTCAAAAATGTATCTTATTAAATCTGATTTGACCCTCCTTTTATTATTTTAGCAGACACTCTCACCCAGAGCGATTTACAGGAGCAATTGGGGTTAAGTGCCCTGCTCAAGGGCACATCAACAAAAAACATACAGATTTCTACTGCTCCATCAGTAGGATATTCTAACATCCCGTTCACTGTGTTGCCCTGTAGTCCTGTACACAGCAATCGGAAGGCTATTATTATTATACTTCACACACTGTCCTGCTAACCTAAAAAGTACATGGTGTCACTGAGTTGGCGCTGAAGCGTGTGTCTCTCACTCTCAAGCACCGGGATCTGAGGGATGTGATGTGCTTTAACCACTCAGAGGCACAAATGGATGTAACCCTAAAGCTGCTACATCCATTTTTGATTTAACTAGGCAAGTCAGTTAAAAACAAACTCTTACTTACAATGACGGCCTACCTGGGAACAGTGGGTTAACTGCCTTGTTCAGGGGAAGAACGACAGATTTTTACCTTGCCAGTTTGAGGAATCGATTCAGCAACCTTTTGGTTACTGGCCCAACGCTCTAACCACTAGGTTACCTGCTTGATTCTTGAAGAATGTAACTTACAAATGCCTCCTGAGAACCCCAAATATAAGCTTGTTTTACTCCAATGCTTTAAATTATGACTAAATTATGACCAAAAAGTATAATTTGAATTTTTATGGTAGAGATCTTTTTTACTTTGTGGCTGCGGTAACTAGTGACAACTGGGCACCCAGCTCACGCCTGGGACGCATCCCCGTTCCAAAACGAATCCAATACCTTTTCACCCGTTGCAAACTCCTCCCATCAATTTATCTTCTTATATAAATTATTTAAATATATTTTAAAACCTAACCTAACCCAAACCCTAACCACACTGCGAACATTATGCCTAACCCTAACCTTAAATTTAGACCAAAAAGCAAATGTTTTTTTCCATTCATTTTTACGACCTAGCCCATTTGACCTGGTGGCTGTGTTAACTAGTGGAAATTATGAGCGGGGTTGGGAGCGTTTGTAAATCTGTTGTTTAGTCTTGCCTCTACAACATTCCGTTGATGAAAAAATTGTGAACTAAATGGCGCTTATTGACCGTATACAGGTTTACAATACATTTTTAATAGGGAATTTCTCCAAATGGCGGGGAATAACACATTTAATTTCAGACAGGCAAATTATGGGACACCTATTTGTGTGTAAAACTAGGTCGACGTGAATTGGCCAACCCCCGCACGTCTGTAATTGGTCAATTTTAGGAAGTCTGCCTAAAAATCGTAACCTTATTGGTTCTGAGGCCTGTCTACGAGGGTAGCCCCTTAGCAAACGCTAAAACAACCCTTTGAACCTTTCAACCTGCGTGAGATTGAGCTGTTGAGCTAGAAGTTAAACGGAGTTTGTTGTGTACAGCGAGCTTACAATCATAGTGAAATTCACCCAGAACTGGTTGTTTTATGAATTCTGGAGAGGCTTTTCTCCCAAACATAATGTATTGATTTCAACAGTGAAAAATAATATTAGCGAACAACCAAGCTATCAACGAAGCAGATGCTGCGGGGAACGCCAGTAACTCGGGAGGGAGTGTGACAGTTCAGCTTCACGGGAAGGCGGGGGAACGGTGAGCTGAGACTTGTTGTTGATAAACATACAGTTGCCTCATCCTGTAGCTAGACGACAAGTTTGCAGTTTACTTCGTCGCATTTATTCATGAACACAAAGAGGATTCGTGGAAAATATCGCCATTCATTAACAGGATTTAGAAAGCGTGTTCACGCGCAGAAGTAGGCATTGAGGAGATGGTTTACATTTCTTCATTGTAGACGTACACTCAACGTTTGCCTCCAATAACCTCTACTAGCCTATATCCAGTGACATGTATGCATTTTGGGAACTTCTTATAGAATATCATGCAGGCACAAATCAGGATGGCAAGTTTTACAAGTTGTCATATTTTGAATGAGTGCTTGAAATAGCCAGGAAAGCAGAAACTGAGAACAATTGTCCAATTGAATGAATTGATAAATATTATGATTTATCAATTTCAGAGATCATTGTAATAATCTATTTTTTTGTGTGTTTTCAGTATGGTGGTCCCATGTCAGCACCAAAAATATTGAGTGGAAGATGATAAAGATGTCTGTTGAAAAAGAGACTGTTCAAACCAGAAGTACGAAAGTGGACCCAGCACCACCTCTGCCGCACCAAAAACTTTCAGAATGCGTTGGAAGCTGCAACAATACCACCAAAGTCCCAGAGATCACCCTGGCCAACCCAGATAGCACTGATGGTGCTTCTACCTGCCCCATGCCAGACAGTGGGGCCCAAACCAAGCACAGCAGGTCTGCTGACCCCAATGACCAGACAGAGAGTGTTGGAAAGGAGACCATGGTGACTGAGCAGCACCTTAACCCAAAAAATGGCTTGCAGCAGCCCAAACAGCAACAGCAGAAACTCTCAAAGCGTCGTAGCACAATGAATGCAGGGTTCAAGCATCCAGCAGGTAAGAGACGACGACGAGCCAACTCTGAGAGTGACTCGGTTCTGCCCACCAACTTCCTGCTGGGAGGAAACATATTTGACCCGCTGAACCTCAACAGTCTGTTGGATGAGGACGTGAACCGGGCCCTGAACGCTGAGACACCCAGGTCCTCCCCGCTGCCTGCCAAGAACCGTGACCCTGTAGAGATCCTCATTCCCAGGGATATCACTGATCCTCTCAACCTTAACTGCGGGATGGGAGGTAGGGGCCTCCTTGTGTCGCCCTTTAAGAGTGGCGGCAGGAGGAGACACCGCCACAGACACCATGGAGGAGGTGGTGTGGGGTCCTCAGTTTCCGGGTTGGATCTGTCAGATTCAGAGAGAAGTGGTGAAGTGACCACCACTGCTTCTTCTCTATCTAACCTGGCATCTGCTAGTGCTGCGTCTGCCTCAGTTTTCGAAGCAGCCAGTGTCCCAGCCATCTTGGACCCCCAGGGTGGTGATGGTAACGACAGCAACCCCTCCAACTGCAGGGATGAGGCCACGCTCACTGTATCAGCCCCCCAGGCCCAGCCTCGAGCCCCGGAAGACTCGGCAGCCACATCCGGAGTCCCGAACCAGCTCACTAGCCGGCCACGCAAACGCAGACGCAACTCTGGTAAAACAGACCCTCCTATGGCCCAATCTACTCCTATGTCCAGGTCAGGGACGGAGGAGAAGGGCCGTGGAGCTGGGCCCGGGAGAAACGCACAGTCCTCCTTCCAAACCCCAGTGGTAGGTCCCAGGGGGTCCTCCCAGCAACAGCAGCCCCATAACCAGCACAAACGACAGCAACAAGGCAACAAAAAGAAGTTCCAGTATGGGAACTACAACAAGTACTATGGTTACCGCAACCCAGGCTGTTCTGAGGACCCGCGGTTCCGTTGTCTGCGTCCAGAGTGGTTCCAGGGTAAAGCAGTGCTGGACCTGGGCTGCAACACGGGTCACCTGACACTGTGTATTGCTAAGAAGTTGCGGCCCTCACGCATATTGGGGTTGGACATTGACGGGGGTCTGGTGCACGCGGCCCGCCAGAACATCAGACACTACCTGTCAGAGCTGCAGGCCCAGGAGGCCCGGCGAACTGCAGGGGAGGAGAAGACCAATGGGCCGGAAGAGGAAAGGAAGGAAGAGAAGGCAAACAGACAGGAGGAGAGGAAGGAAGGCGCGTCACACTCAGGCGAACAAACACACAAACAAAATGAAAGAGAGCACAGCAGGGCTGAGAATGGAAATGTCGAAAAGCAGGTGAGAAGCGACTGTGTCTCAGTGGAGGCAGCGGATGGTGTGTCGTTGTCGCGTTGCGCAGAGAGAAGAGATCAGGAGAGTGGGGCTCAGGAGAAGGACTCTGGAGCGCCTGCTGTTGAACTGGGGACAAGCTCCTTCCCGGTCTCCTTGCATATTTCCAGGGGGCCCATAGCAGCACCCCCACTCCCCAAAACACCCACCATGCCTCCCGGTGACTTCCCCTCCAATGTCTCTTTTATCAAGGTAAGCGTGCGTGCACTTCAGCCTTTGTTTCTTTCCATTTAGTAATCGTTATTCATTATATTAAGAATGAAATGAACAATACTGTGTTGCCTCTACTTCTGCGTGACCCTTCAGAGAGAAATATCACACCTTGTTCAGAACTCATCCCCTTGCCCTCCCTCTCCTCCTCAGGGGAACTATGTCTTGGAGAGTGATGCTCTGTTGCTGACCCAGCGACCAGAGTATGACGTCATCCTGTGCTTCAGCGTTACCAAGTGGGTCCACCTGAACTGGGGAGACGGTGGCCTGAAGCGCCTCTTCCACAGAGTGTTCAGACACCTGCGTCCTGGAGGCCTGTTTGTCTTGGAGCCACAGCCCTGGATCACCTACGGCAAGAGGAAGAAACTCACGGTGAGAGAGTGGGCAGTGTTGTAAGGAGCACCAATCGTGTGATCTGTTACACTGGCCAAATGCACATACAGAATTAGCCATATTGATGATAGCCAAAACAAGAACTCAAACCATTTAATAAGTAGCATGTTTCTTTGCAAAATTCCCTATGAGGATGCGCAGCTGTGCTCAGCTTTGGGGCAGTTCAGGACTCAAGATGACATAATAATATCTCCCTATTTCTTACTGTTACAGGATAGCATCTTTAGGAATTACCACAGCATCCGCCTCAAACCAGAACAGTTCTCCACATATCTGACATCTGAGGTGGGATTCTCCAGCTACGAGTTGATCGGGACTCCTAACAGTTCGTCAAGAGGTAAGTCATTGGTCGATAGGTTACAATATCCATCTGATTTTTTTTATTTTGTCCTTTTTTCCAGTCTAGTACATTTTGTTTCTAAAACAAATGGATTTTTATGTTTTTTTCCCCCACAGGTTTTCAAAGGCCAATCTACTTGTTTCATAAAGGAACATAATCTGCCTGGAAGTCCATTGAGCAGCATAAACCCAAACCACCATGAGACACCTTAATCTCCAGCCTGTAAGCATATATATCTCAACCCCAAACAGACTCCGTCAGCTTTCTACATGCCTGTACATTGATGCTGTGTTGTTTTGAAGGTAAGGAGTCCAAAACATGACGCTAGATTCTATAAAACGACAATCTGATGGCTTCTCCACTCACCGAACTCCACTCCAGATGATGAGAAGCTTTGGGAAACTCAATCATGACTTTGGACTTTTTGCTCCCAATGCACAGGCGGTGTTCCCTATTTTTTTACTACTGTTTGTACTCTTGATCAGTCAAGGAATATATTTGTTTCAGTTGGTTCATCAACATATCCAGCATTTTATTCAGAATGGACTGGCGAAACCCAACTTGAATCCTTTACATAAAGGTTATTTCCATGTTATGTCCAAATGGAACTCATGTAGGGACATTTCTCTTTTATTTTTTAATAGGGTCAGTCTTTATTTTAACACTGTCCTTGAGTTCCTCTGTGTCCTAACTGACTGACTAGGAAAAACAGTTTGTTTTCAATGTGACTTTGTGGATGAGTGTGTCCTGTCTTCAGCCTGCTCCTGGTCCGGATTGCATTCTTCCAGATGTCCTACTTTGCGTCCAGGGAATGTTCCTGCCTCTTTCTATTGGTAGTTGATTCAAGAACAACTGTCAGTCAGGTGGAGTTGGCAATGCTGAGAGGATGATCAATGTTTTTACTTTGGCTATAATAAGAAGGATCAGTGTTTTGTTTGGTTTTACTCCTGTTCTGTCTATTGCTTTTGGTACTTTTTCTTTCAATGGATTCGTGTCGTGTGTTCAATATGATTTAGTTGCTGCCAACTAATCATATGTAGTCTATTCATGGCCTCAGATTGGACTTGAATTGTTAATCCATCTCACTTTAACCCAGTCAATTCATAATGTAATGTTGTTTACGCTTTACTCAATTCTTACGCTTAATACTTTGTTTACTATCACCAGCAGATGGGCAAATGCTGGTCTAGTTCTGATTTTGTTGAAATGTTTTAATAAACAAATCAATTGAAATGCAGTCGGTGCTCATTTAGTCATTCCACAGAGGACTTCATCCACAGGCCCTGAACGAGAGTGATTCTCAGTTTGGGCTGACCTGTGACCCACTAGCACCTCCCCTGGTAAGAGTGGAGTGAGGTGACCTCAGAGTTACACACAAGGGAACTTTTTTTGCCATAGACACACACACAACAGACAGAATAGATGTGGGAAGGATGTGGTTCTGTAGTACAGGAGATGAACAGTAATGAATAGGCTATTTACAATTGGCATGAATACAATAGCACAGCAGGAGCACTAGTAATGACTGTATAGGCGAGATATGGAAACAATTATCATTAACTACTACCAACAGTAAATGTGAGTTACAACAACTCACTTCTGTATGCACTCCGTCCCATAAGTCCGCTCACAGGAGTGAAGAGACACTGGCCTGCACAGTCGAAGAGCTGTCAGGTGTCCTGCCCCCTAACAGCATGCCCCTTCGCAACCAATCCGGGCCCACGTCAGAGAGTGTTTGAGAAGCTGGTCTATTGTACCCCTAGACCCCTCGAACTCAACTCTGGACCTCAAAGCCAGTTCCACAGATTTTTTTCTTCTTCATTGTTCCTCTCTAATCAGGGACTGATTTAGAGCTGGGACACCAGGTGTGTGCAATTCCTTATCAGGTAGAACAGAACCAGCAGGCTCTGGACCTCGTAGCGTAAGAGATGAATACCCCTGCCCTAGACTCTCAGGTTCCAGTCATGGGGGATGGGGAGTGGAGTGTGCAGCTTGGAAGTGTTGTGAGATGCTGATAAGTCACTGGCAGGGGATTTGTGACAGGCCCTATTAAGACAATTTGATTGAATACACTGTATATAAAGATTCGATCAATTATACATTTGTACAAGTTTTTTACTCCTCAAGCCCTTGTAAATTAAGCCCTGATATGGTCAAAGGAATGTACACTAGAGATTTGCTACAAATCTGTTGATATAACTCACTTCTGTATCTGTTTAATTTGCACTGATATGAGAGAATTAACAATCAATAGATTGTCAATTATACAAAGTCCCTGATTTACATGCCATATATGATAAACTGTTTTCTGGAAGTTTGGGCTTATAACTGCCAGGGAGTTTCTCATTTCAATAAGGTTGTCTGAATCATGCTATAACATTATTTTGGGAGCTTGCTATACTCATAGGAGAACCCTTTCTGGTTCCAGGGAGAACCCTCTATGGAAAGGGTCCTACATGGAACTCAAATGTGTTCTACCTGGAACTTTTAAGGGTTATTCAAAGGGTTCTCCTATGGGCACAGCTGAAGAACCCTTTATGTTCTAGATAGCACACTTTTTACTGAGTGTACGCATGTTCAAAGGGGGAATTAAATTATTTTCTATTTTTTTTACAGTAAATGTCTTTCGGAAACACTGCTACAAGGCATTTGCGTTGCAAATATGCCATAATAATCTCTAGGTTCTTAGTTGTCTTTCAGTTTAGCTGTCCTTCAGAAAGTACACTGAACAAAAATATAAATGCAACATGTAAAGTGTTGAATCATGAATCATGAGCTGAAATAAAAGATCCTAGACATTTTTTTTCATACACACAAAAAGCTTATTTCTCTCAAATGTTATGCACAAATTTGCTTACATCCCTGTTAGTGAGCATTTATCCTTTGCCACAATAATATTTTGTTACACACACAATGCCACAGATGTCCCAAGTTTTCAGGGAGTGTGCAATTGGCATGCTGACTGCATGCATCACCAGAGCTGTTGCCAAATAATTGAATTCATTTCTCTACCATAAGCCGCCTCCCATGTTGTTTTAGAGTATTTGTCAGTGCGTCCAACCGGCCTCAAAACCGCAGACCACACGTAACCACGCCAGCCCAGGACCTACACATCCAGCTTCTTCACATGTGGGATGGTCTGAGACCAGCCACCCGGACAGCTGATGAAACTGTGGGTTTGCACAACCAAAGAATTTCTGCACAAACTGTCAAAAACCGTCTCAGGGAAGCTTATCGGCGTCCTCGTCATCCTCACCAGGGTCTGACTGCAGTTCAGCTCCGTAACTGACTTCAGTGGGCAAATGTTCACCATTGATGGCCACTGGCATGCTGGAGAAGTGTGCAAAAATATATATATATATATCTTTTTTTACCTTTTTTCTCCCCAATTTCATGGTATCCAATTGGTAGTTATAGTCGTGTCCCATCGCTGCAACTCCCGTACGGATTCGGGAGAGGCAAAGGTCGAGAGCCGTGCATCCTCCGAAACACGACCCAGCCAAACTGCACTGCTTCTTGACACAATGCCCGCTTAACCTGGAAGCCAGTTGCACCAATGTGTCGGAAGAAACACTGTACACCCGGTGACCGGAGTCACTAGAGCTCGATAGGATAAGGAAATCTCGGCCTGGGAAAACTCTATCCTAACCCAGACGATGCTGAGCCAATTGTGTGCCGCCTCATGGGTCTCCCAGTCACTGCCAGCTGTGACACAGCCTGGATTGAACTCGGGTCTGTAGTGACACCTCAAGCACTGCGATTCAGTGCCTTAGACCGCTGCCCCACTCAGGAAGCCCCCGCAAATGGATTTGAACAAACAATTGGTCCCCCAAGAAATCTGACCATCAATTGAATTTCAAAATCCCAATGTGGCCCTTAAGCCAAAAAGTTTGCCCACCCCTGCTCTATATAATACTGTACACTTTCTTGAAATTGTTCTGGATTTGTGGACTGTGAAAATATCGTTGGTGGCATGTCTGGTGGGGTAAGTGTGATTGTCAGAGCTGTGTGTAAGTTGACTATGCAAACAATTAGGAATTTTCAACACATTGTTTTTTATAAAAAAAGTGATGCAGTCAGTCACTCCTCAACTCTTAGCCAAGAGACACTGGCATGCACAGTATTTATATTAGCCCTATGATTACAATGCAGAGAAAGATGTTCCGCTCTGTTCTGGTCCAGCTGCAGTTTAACTAGGTATTTTTTGCAGCACTCAACCACATGACTGAACAATAATCAAGATAAGACAAAACTAGAGGCAGAGCGTCTCTTTATTATGGACAGTCCTCTCCCCATCTTCACAACTGTTGAATCTATATGTTTTGACCATGACAGTTTACAATCTAAGGTAACACCAAGTAATTTAGTTTACTCAACTTTTTCAACAGCCATACCATTCATTACCTGATCCTGCTGATGTCTAGAACTTACGGAATGATTTGTACCGAATACAATGCTCTTAGTTATAGAGATATACAGGACCAGTTTACTGGCCACCTTTTCCAAAATGGACTGCAACTCTTTGTTAATGGTTTCAGTGACTTTGTTAGCTGTGGTTGTTGAAGTGCATATATGATTGAATCATCAGCATACCAAGACACACATGCTTTGTGTAGAAAAGAATAAAGGGCATAGAAAGCTGCCCTGTGGTACACCACACCCTACATGTTTGACATTAGAGTGGCTTCCATTAAAGAAAACTCTGAGTTCTATTAGATACATTGCTTTGGGTGCCGTGGGGTCGAGCAAAGGGAGATTATCATGGAGGAACTGGTGGATCAGTTTATCCGCAGCCAGCAGAAGCAACAGGTTCTCCAGGAGCAAGCGCTGGAGGAGCAGCACCAACAAAAACTCAGACTGGGAGCGGAGGTAGCCCAGTTGAAGGGTGATATGGCTCAGGAGTCTAGCCCGAATCAGTTCCTGGTCAAGCTAATGGAGAAAGATAACGTGAAGACATATTTGTGCACCTTCAAGAGGACGGCGCAGAGGGAAGGATGGCCCAAGCGGGCCAGCCTTTTGGCACCCTACCTCTCCGGGAAGGCCCAGAAGGCTTACTTCGACTTGAACGCCTACCAGGCAGCGAATTATGAAGGACTGAAATGTGAGATCTGGCTCTCGTGCGCGAGGTACCCTAAGCATTGACTGGGTTCTCCCCCTTTGTGCTCCTGTATGGCCATCGGCCCTGCGGACTGCTGGACCTAGCCAAGGAAGTCAGGGAGGATAAACCGAACCCCCTTTGCAGCGTGGTGGAACACGTGGAGGAGATGAGAGAGAGGATGAAGGCGATTTGGCCAGTTGTGAAGGAGCACATGGCCCATGCGCAATGCGCCCAGGTGCGCTTATACAACCGAGGGGCCCAACCTGGAGAGTTCCACCCGGGTGAGAACGTCCTGGTCCTGAACCCCACAACGGAAAGCAAATTCCTGGCTCCGTGGCATGGGACCTACGACATCGTCGAGCGGGTAGGTGACGTCAATTATATATGTGGTATAGCCCCTATACCACTAAACGACCTTTCAGCAACTCATGGACTGCATCCTGCGCCCGCACCGTGAGTACGCTGCTGCTTATTTGGATGATATAATCATGCACAGTGACAGTTGGGAGTCTTATCTCTGTAGGTTACAGGTAGTGGTGGATGCGCTAAGTGATGCGGGGATGATTGCAAACCTCCACAAGTGTAAGCGCAAGCGGTGAGGTGGAGTACCTGGGCTATCGTATCAGGCGGTGCAATGTGAAGCCCCAAGAAAAGAAATTGGATGCCATTAGGGAATGGCTGGTCCCACGAACCAAGAAGCAGGTGAAGTCGTTCCTGGCGTTAGCAGGCTAATATAGTCGATTTGTACCTAACTTGCCACAATACCTTCTCCTCTCACAGACATAATGAAGGCATGCCTACCCCAGATGGTGCGATGGACGGAGGACACAGAGGCAACGTTCCAGGCCCTGAAGGATGCGCGATGTTCACACCCGGTACTCATCACCCCGGACTTCTCAAAAAACCTCCTGGTCCACACAGACGCGTCCGACTCTTGTCTCAAGAGCAGGAAGGCGGGCAGCACCCCATCAGCAGGAAGCTCCTCCTGAGGGAGTAGAAGTTCTCGATTGTCGAGAAGGAGTGCCTCGCCGTGAAGTGGGCGCTGGACACCGTCAAGTAGTACCTCCTAGGGAGAACGATCATCCTGATCACTGACTCACTGATTCCCCACTTGTGTGGATGGCAAGAGGTAAGGACACAAATGACCGCGTCACCTGCTGGTTCCTGTCATTACAGCGATTCTCTTTCTCTGTCATCCATAGGTCGAGGGTCCAGCATGGCAATGCGGACACCCTCTCCAGGAGGGATGTAAACCTAGCCCTGAGCACGCCTCCTTCCCGGTCAGGGCTAAGGGGCCAAGGGGGTGGTATCCTGGGATGTCTACCCCGGGGGTTGGTGATAGAGGGGAGGTATGTGCCGCGACGTTGAGTGCCTCTGCTGGGAGTACACGGGCTTGGCACCCTGACGCTGATGGCCCCAAGTAAAGGTAATTAGGGGAGAGTGCCTACCAGCCGTGCAGGCCACATAAAGGGAGTACCATGGCACACCGCGAGGAGGACAAAGGGAGAGGCAAGGAATGAGCCTCCAGAGGGGAACGAAGCTCCCGGAGGCATGGAGCCGAACAGGTGAAAAGGACAGAGCCAACCCTGAGTTATTTTGGTGTTGTGTTTATTTTTGTTGCCTAGTAAAGTTATGTTTTCTGACTAGAACCACCCTGTCTCTGTGTCCATCCCTGCACACTCAACCCAACATCTGCACACTCAACCCAACACCCCACGGTTTAACACAATATATTTTCTCAACAACAGGTTATGGTCAATAATATCAAAGGCTGCACTGAAATCTAACAGTACATCACCCACAATCTTCTTCTTATACATTTCCTTTAACCAGTAATTTGTGTCCGTGCAGTACATGTTGAGTGCCCTTCTTCATAAGCATGTTGAAAGTCTGTTGTCCTTTTGTTTTCAGATGAAATAGCTTTGTATTTGGTCAAACGCCATTTTTTTTGTGTTTGAACAGCAAGCTGATAGGTCTGCTGTTAGAACAGTCCGCTTTACCAGTCTTAGGTTGTGCAATGACTTTGGCTTCCCTTCAGGCCTGAGGACAAACACTTTCCTCTAAACTCAGATTAAAGACATGACAGAAAGGAGTGGCCATAGTCAGCTACCATCCTGCACGCTAACACCTAAGAGCATCCAAAATATTAGTGAAGCTGGTTCCTCCTGCACGCTAACACCTAAGAGCATCCAAAATATTAGTGAAGCTGGGTCCTCCTGCACGCTAACACCTAAGAGCATCCAAAATATTAGTGAAGCTGGTTCCTCCTGCATGCTAACACCTAAGAGCATCCAAAATATTAGTGAAGCTGGGTCCTCCTGCATACTAACATCTAAGAGCATCCAAAATATTAGTGAAGCTGGGTCCTCCTGCACGCTAACACCTATGATCATCCAAAAACTCCCCTGCCAGGAGTTTCAAACATCAGCAATGCAAGTAGTGAGTGAAGTTCTTGCCAAAAAAGTCAGTGGTTTGAGCTTTCCAAATGCAGTTGTTCAGTCCAAGTTAACTGTATCAAGTCAAACCATGTCTGACATTGTAAAGACAATCTAAGTGCCCCAGAGACGACTAATATTATTAGACACACTTCCCGCCTGTTCCGCAGGAGGCACAGAAGGACCAATGTGCGGAGGTGCAGGAGAGGGGGTAGAAAGAGACATTATAGCGCGCCATTCCCCATGCAGCAGGCTAGAGTTTTTCTCTTCCCCTGTATGTTGTCACTTTGTTGTAGTTCATTATAGTACCACTGGGTGGCATAATATTCCATGAAATGTGATTACTGAAATGTTCTGCAATTTTCTTCTCAGGCTCCAACCCAAACCAGAAGACAAGAAATGGGGTTAAGTAGTGAGACATGGTCAGATCATCAAAACCTCAAAAACAACAAGTAGCCTAATCTAATACGGTCATTATTATTTAGAATTCCACAGTTGAAGTTTGAGTATTTGTACTTCTGCAAAGTTTTGCCGATATGAAGTGTTGCATGTGAAGAAGAAAAGTCCTGACATCCCTGCTTGTGATGTCTTTTTGTAACCTAGTCCAAGTCACAGCTGTGAGATTGACCAACTATCTGAAATAAATGTGATCCCCCTGCAGCATCCTCGTGGTCCACATGTTCCTCCTGGGTGCCATTCAGCTGACCAGAGCCTGTCCTTGGCCTACTTTGAGTCAGACTGAGGCAGCTGTAGGGCCAGCAGAGCACTCTTGTCTTAAGGAAGGAGGGACAGGAGGATGAAGACTGCATACTTCTTGGTGAGTGTTTTTCTCCGGTCTTCGGTTCTGTACACAGCATTGGGAAGTGGTTTTGCTACCGCAATGCATGTCTGTCAGTGTGTCTCCTTTGTTCTCCCGTGTTTCCGTCTGTTATTCCATTTAGAGAAAATCTTCTGTCTCTGTTGATTGTTGGTGTGTGTCTCCCGCTGCGTGTAGGTAGAGACTAGTAATTTGGTAGTTGGGACTAACTACGTCCACAAATGTGTGCGAGAGAGAGAGAGAGAGGGAGGGAGAGAGATAAATGGCATCCAAGCTTGTGTTTGTATCTGTTTTCTGTGTGAGGAGGATATAACATTTTGTCATTATTCACACACACTAGTTCTGCACACGTTACTTTCTCTCGGTCGTGCTTTGTAAAGTCTTGTCGCAATAATGATTTTATATGTGGTTTGTTGAGGAGGCATAAGTACTGTAGTATAGAACACCAACATTCACAAAGTTGTGTTAAGCCAGTAGTGGTGTGTTGTGTGTGTGTCGATCTGTAAACCCTCAGTGCCTCAATAGGGTGGGGCTATGCAATGTGGTAAACAGGTCAGCTTTTTCAGGTCACCTCCTGGCTGGAATACTGTTGTTAATTAACACAGGTTGAAGTTCCAGATCAGTTGTTGTCCATGCTGTTCTACTGAGTCTCTTCCGTGGGCTCTGGAACCCTCTGGAACTCTCTGGAACCCTCTGGAACTCTCTGCCTCTCCCTCAGGGGAGCCATGAGTCCAGAACAGTACCGGTAGCTTGGTTCAGGTTCTGTAGGTGGATGGTTGCCCGGATGGGGGATTTTGTATGACACAGGGATTTGAGCCTTCCTATGCACACTGTTCCGGTATGCTGCTTGGTGCTTTTTAACGTATTCATGTCTGTGTGTGTGTGTGTGTGTATATAAATACACGTATGCCTGCATGTACATGCATAGCTATGGGTGTGGGTGTGTGTTGTATTTGTTGTAGATTGGATCTATGCCTCTCTCCACCCCAGGGAATAAGTGTGTGTTCATCATTTAGAATTGCTTTATTACTGCACCATTGGTCCTGCTTTGTGGGGAGCTGGCAGGGGGAGGGGGGGGGGGTTATGCTGCTTTTGTACAATTACCGAGCTGATGATGCAAAGACAAGGATGCACACATCCCCCCCATAAACCAGACTGTAGTGGTGCAGTCCATGCTCTTAAAGGCAAAGTGTTCCCCTAAGATGCACAAATGATAGTATTCATTTTACTGCAATGCATTTAACAAGGGTTCCAGGCCCAATTCACTGCATTGGAATCAATCAGTCACAGAAAATACACCACATTTTGCACACCACCAGTTAACTGTAGAAACATATAGCCACAGAGAGTGAAATATGAGAATGGATATGGCTTTATACCAAAAGAAACCTCCGTATATGATTATTTCTTATTTAAAATCCTTATCCCGCTCCTCCTCTCACTGTCTCTCGTGTGTCATATGCACACCCACACGCACGCATGCACACGCACGCACACACACATAGATACAATCATTCACATAGACCTCAGCACCACAGCAATGGCCACCTGACAACAACAACCCTTCCTATTGCCACGGCAACAACTGCACCATTGCTAAGGCAACAGCTGCAGAGCACCACAACAACCAGAAAACATTTTATCCTTCTCTCTTCCTTCAGAATGTGTGATCTTGTTTTTGGGGTTGGGTTGTTTGTGTCAGTCTGATTGTCGTATGTGTTTCCGTTTTCTGTGATGCATATGTAATTCGCACTCTCTCCCCCACTACACATTTTATTTCGGTCTAATTCCTTCTGTCTTCACACACCACACACTCACTCTCTCTCCTTCACTGTCCCCTCCCTCGGCTCTCCCTCTCCATCCTCTGCTGTTTCACTGTCTAATCTCTATTTCTCTCTCTCTCTCTCTCTTTCTCTCGCAGAGCGAATCTCCCCTTTTTCCCATATCGCCTCTCCTTTCTACCTCCTTCCCCCCTCTGTCCATCTCCTTTCATATTCATCCCTTCTTCTCCTCTTTCCTTCCTCTCTCCCTCCTCTCCTCTTTGCCTCTTGCTTAAAAATATAGACGCGTTCCCCCTCTCCCTCTCTCTCATACAGATTCTGAGCCCACCCTCTCCAGCTCTCTCTCTCTCTCTCTCTCTCGCTCTCTTTCTTTTTCTCTCTCTTTCCCTCTGTCCCTCCCCCTCCCTCTTTACGTTTCCCCCTCCCTCCATCCTGTCTTTCCCTCGTTGGTTCAGTTAGTCAGAAAAGAGATCCACGGAAGAAAAGAAAAGGGGGGGAAAGGCAGGACGAGAGAGAGCAGGAGTGGGGCAGGCTGGGGCGAGGGGTGTGGGGTCTCAGCCCTCTGTTGTGGGGGGGGTGGGGTGTGGGGGGGTTGAGATACACCCCACCTGTTTGTTCTCACTACCATGGACTGCCTCTGCATTGTGACTACAAAGGTAAGCTGGCCTGTCGTTTCTTTCACTTAGAGTGAGTGAGAGAGAGAGGTGAACATGTGTGTGAGAGGGGGGAGAGAGAGAGGGGGGGGGGGTTAATCACCTCCTCGTGCTATTTGCTTTGTCTCATCCTGTGTCTGTGTCTGGGGTAAAACGGTCAACGTAACAGGACAGCATGTCTTTGCAAAGATAGTATATTTGATCATTGTTTCTCTCTTGTTAGCACAATCCCATTCTCTCTTTGTGGTCTTTTTGGCCCCTTATATATTTGATTTGAGAGTGCACTGCCCGAGAGGCGTGTGTTAGAAGGCAATGTCCCTGTCTTTCTCTATAAATTCTCTGTTTCTCCCACTCTTTTTTCTATCTCCCTCTCTGTTCGCGTGTGCTAGCTAGCCATGATCTGGTTAACCTGCGTGGCTGATTACTGTAGGAGTGAGTTAGTGAATAGACCTGTGGTTGTTGTGGTAGTTGGAAAGGGCATGGTAGGAGATGGGTCCGGGCTGGGCTCCCAGCATGCCTCAACCTCATTTAGACCCACTCATTTAGACCCACTCTCACCACTAACCACTGCCATGGAGCTAGCTCACACATCTTTAGTCTGCACACACACACAAATACACACATACACACTCACAGCGTGTGTTATATCACACGCACGAGACAAGTGACAGGCAGGGGCCGATAGGCTGGGGCCGATAGGCTGGGGCCGACCCTGTCGTGAAACTGGCTCCCATAGAGAGACCGTTTATGTAATGCCGTCCACGGCGTCTCTCACGGGCTGGTGTCTGTTCCTCAACCATTCAGCCTGCTTCCAATCCCAGGCTCTCTCCCTACTCTCTTCAGGAATTCTGGTGGGTTTTCACGCACACTCACAGTGTCCAGGGCGTAGGAGCGTAGTAAAATGCCCCCCCCCCTCCCATATAAGAAATTATCGTAATAATTCAGCAAAGCTTTTATTTAGAAAAATGAGTCACCACATTTTGTTGAGGGACTGCTATTTGAAAAGGCCTGCTGGAACGTGAGTCACTTGCCCCGCCCCCCACTGACTGCTTCATTCTCACTCTCGGTCGTTACAAGCAGTGTGGCAGTGCGTGACACAGGAGGCTGCTGAGAGGAGGACGGCTTATAATAATGGCCGGAAAGGAGCAATTGGAATGGCATCATACTCCTGCAAACCATGTGTTTGATGTATTTGGTACCGTTCCACTCATTCCACTCCAGTCAAAACCACGAGCCCGTTCTCCCCAATTAAGGTGCCACCAACCTCTGTGTGAGTGAAAGAAAAAGCACTGTATAGCACCACCATCATGACTCACTGCACCGGGTGACTGTTGTTGGCAACGACAAAGTAAGTTTAAGTAGATCAACTGTGATATGTTAGACTGAAACTTGAGCTACTATAAGCTTTGTCTCCTGGCTATATTATTTGTATTTAACCCTTATTTTACCAGGTAAGTTGACTGAGAAACAATTGTCATATACAGCAATGACCTGGGGAATAGTTACAGGGGAGAGAGGAGAGGAATGTGCCAATTGGAAGCTGGGGATAATTAGGTGGCCACGATGGTATGAGGGCCAGATTGGGAATTTAGCCAGGACACCAGGTTTAACACCCCTACTCTTACGATAAGTGCCATGTGATCTTTAGTGACCACAGGGAGTCAGGACACCTGTTTAACGTCCCATCTGAAAGACAGCACCCTACACAGGGCAATGACCCCAATCACTGCCCTGGGGCTTCTTTTTCTTTAGGAAAAATGCCTTTTCCTGGCCCTCCAACACCACTTCCAGCAGCATCTGGTCTCCCAACCAGGGACCTACCCTGCTTAGCTTCAGAGGCAAGCCAGCAGTGGGATGCAGGGTGCTAGTTAACTAGTTAGCTTTACATTTACAGTTTAGTCATTTTTAGCTGTGAGGTTTTATCTAACCAGCTATCGCTGGGTAGTTCTGGCTGTGTGAAAAAACTGATAGTGAATGTTTTGAACTCAAGAATACTTGCTAGCTGCAGAATTGCTTGCACAATCACTGTCTTAGTCTTCATCACAGGGTCAGCGAGTTAGGAATGGATGTTCCACCTGTCGAGAAGATAGTGCAACGGACTGTAAGTAAGGTTCTTGGCAACTGCCTGCACACCACCCCTCGCAAACTAGCTGGCAAATTAGAGTGCTTTAAACTTAGATGTCTATAACTTCATCACAGGGATTATGGGTCATGAAGGTGTCTTCCATGTGTTAAGACTTTGGTGCTGTCATGATCATGGCAGGAGAGTGACAGCCACGAACAGACAAACAAACGGAGAGGGAGAGAAAGAGAGAGAGAGGCAACAAACAAACAGGTAAGATAGTGACAAGTCTCTCTCGAAGCCCATAGAGTTCATAGACTGATGAGCTGTCATAATGTGAATCAATCTGAATGATCATGTATGATCTCTGATTAAATGATAGCAGCTTAAAGGCCCAGTACAGTCAAAAATGGGATTTTCCTGTGTTTTATACAGTAGAAGTCAGAGGTTTATATACACTTAGGTTGGAGTCATTAAAACCCGTTTTTCAACCACCCCACAAAATTATTGTTAACAAACTATAGTTTTGGCAAGTCGGTTAGGACATCTACTTTGTACATGACACAAGTAATGTTTCCAACAATTGTTTACAGACAGATATTTCACTTATAATTCACTGTATCACAATTCCAGTGGGTCAGAAGTTTACATACACGAAGTTGACTGTGCCTTGAAACACCTTGGAAAATTCCAGAAAATGATGTCATGGCTTTAGAAGCTTCTGATAGGCTAATTGACATAATTTGAGTCAATTGGAGGTGTACCTATGGATGTATTTCAAGGCCTACCTTCAAACTCAGTGCCTCTTTGCTTGACATCATGGGAAAATCAAAAGAAATCAGCCAAGACCTCAGAAAAAATTGTAGACCTACCTTCAAGCAATTTCCAAATGCCTGAAGGTACCACGTTCATCTGTACAAACAATAGAACGCAAGTATAAACACCATGGGACCACGCAGCCGTCATACCGCTCAGGAAGGAGACGCGTTCTGTCTCCTAGAGATTAACGTACGTGAAACAAAAATAGAACTGTTTGGCCATAATGGCCATCGTTATGTTTGGAGGAGAAAGTGGGAGGCTTGCAAGGCGAAGGACACCATCCCAACCGTAAAGCTCGGGGGTGGCAGCATCATGTTGTGGGGGTTTGCTTTGCTGCAGGAGGGACTGGTGCACTTCACAAAATAGATGGCATCATGAGGGAGGAAAATTATATGGATATATTGAAGCAACATCTCAAGACATCAGTCAGGAAGATAAAGCTTGTTCGCAAATGGGTCTTCCAAATGGACAATAAACCCCAAGAACACTTCCAAAGTTGTGGCAAAATGGCTTAAGCACAACAAAGTCAAGATATTGGAGTGGCCATCACAAAGCCCTGACCTCAATCCTATAGAAAATTTGTAGGCAGAACTTGAAAAGCATGTGCGAGCAAGGAGGCCTACAAACCTAACTCAGTTACACCAGCTCTGTCAGGAGGAATGGGCCAAAATTCAGCCAACTTATTGTGGGAAGCGCGTGGAAGGCTACCCGAAACGTTTGACCCAAGTTCAACAATATAAAGGCAATGCTAACAAATACTAATTGAGTGTATGTAAAACTTCTGACCCACTGGGAATGTGATGAATAAAAGCTCAAATAAATTATTCTCTCTACTATTATTCTGACATTTCACATTCTTAAAATTAAGTGGTGATCCTAACTGACCTAAAACAGGGAATTCTTACTAGGGCTAAATGTCAGGAATTGTGAAAAACTGAGTTTAAATGTATTTGGCTAAGTTGTATTCTTCCGACTTCAACTGTATATATTTATGAGGTTGGAATAATACTTTGAAAGTATGATAATGCCCTTTTAGTGCAACAGCTGTTTGAAAAGTCTGCCTGTTTGGTGGGTTGAATTTCGGCCTGCCTGGTGACATCATCAGGCGATAAATGAGTTAATAGACCATTAAGAAAGAGAGTTCCTAATCTCTTTGCCAATAACTGCCCGTTTTCAGTTTTCTCCTCACCACTCAGACCATTCCCAGGCAGTCCGAGCAAAATTCTTGGTTGAGAAATTTGCTACGTTTATTTTTGACCATTTTAATTGAAAACAATCACAGTAAGGTACTTAGTTATTTTTGATATCGAAACAAAAACAGCTCCATTGGACCTTTAAACGAGAGCGGGGATGGGCAACTGGCGGCTCACGCTATTTTGAAGTCCCTTGGATCAATTTCCAAAATTGGAACTCAGTTAAAAATGAGTTCAACTTACTGTTGAGAAATACTGCTGATGCACAATCAGATTTCGAAATTGCACCTTGTGTACTCTACCATTCTGTGTCAGTCACTTACAGTTAGTCAATTAGTCCATGCCAGCTAACATTTTTTAGATGTCTAAATTAGTTTAGCGACCAGCTATCTAAACTTGTTATCATGGCCCCATTGATTTTGTTAGTCAGTCTCACTCAGATATCATCTTAAAAACTGTAAAACATTTCTCTCCACCTGGCTAGATGTGTAGAATTGAAGGAACTTAGCGATGAAACAGTACATTTTCCTCTCTGCCCCCTGGCAAATTGAGTAGAATTGCATGAAACTTAGTGTCCCCCGACTGTGGATGTAGGTACGCAGACCTGCGAGCAACTCCGCCCCTCATGATGAGTTCAGTGTTTTTGGTGCCCCCCACCCCAGGTCAAAGTTGCCCATCCCTGATCTAGAGTGTGGATTTCATGTGTTAACTTCATGCAGACGAGAGGCGGCCATGATGATATTTTATTTAGGATAATATTGGTAGCAGAGAATGAGTACAATGGTTGTTTCATTGAATATATATCCACATTAACAGTCACACTGGTATTCAGTACAGTATCAATGGCCATTGCCTTAAGACTGATTGGACTGTACCAGAGGAAGTGCCTCTCTATAAGGCCCCCCTTAGCATTGTCAATTCTCCCATTTATAAGTTAAGATTTGTCTGTTTCCTTTTCTCAAAAGTCACTAGAAGTGAGCATTTACAATCTGTTTTTCCATGACAAAAAAGTGCCCCCCTCTAATGTTGCTCCTACTCCCCTGAACACAGTCACACACACACACACACACACACACACACACACACACACACACACACACACACACACACACACACACACACACACACACACACACACACACACACACACACATTCACAAACACACAAACAACATGGCGGCTGCTCCTGCATAATGGCTATGGGATGCTGGCTGTGGGGTGGGAGCGTGGGACAGATGAAAACGAGGCATCTTGGGCAGACTCTTGTCGTTTTTGATGGGAAATGTGGTCCAGTATTTGCTCAGTGTGTGGGAACTTTCACCACAAGCCCAGAGTTTTTTTTTATAGAGGGGGGAAGAAAGATTCGGTTTTTTTTTCAAATTAGGTAAATCATTGCTTACATAGCCATGGAGATTCAGATTCATTTGCTTATCAATCAGTTCAAGTGTATTTGATGTAAGTTAGTTCCCTTGACAACAGAGCTCCTTATGGCCAGCTGACAGAGATAGCAGTGATAGGGAAGATGAATGTGGGGGTTAGGGAAAATAGGATTTTGAATGGGAATCCATTTTTTGGGTCCCCACGTGGACACTAAAACAAAGGTGTGTGTGGTTTTAATGGTTGGCAAAGCATCTCAGTGTATTGCACATTTGATTCTGTACCACTGAGCAGAGACAATTAATGGTGTGCTGTAAATATGACTATATGGCTAACAGGCTTCTCTTGGCTCCCTGGTGAGCTTTAATGTGTATTAATGCAGGCTGAGATGTATTTAAACTGCAGGGCAACGACAAGCTTAACTAGCTCAATTAAAGAGCAGAGAGAGGGAGGGCGGGAGGGAAGGAGGGATGGAGAGGGAGAGGGAGAGGGAGAGGGAGAGAGAGAGAGAGAGAGAGAGAGAGAGAGAGAGAGAGAGAGAAAAAGAGAGAGAAAAAGAGAGAGAGAGAGACTCCATCAGGCCTTAATTGAATTAATAATACAGGAACACCTAAGGTAAAATCTAACTCCTCACTCTCCCTCTATCTATCCCTGTGTAGGATAACAACATACCGTAGCTATATTGTTATGTAATAGTTTTGTCCTTTGATAGCCTTTCGTGTTTTGTACCTGACTTCAAGGAAAAGTGTTGATTCAACTCGAATCCAAAATGGCTGTGTCTTCTGCCCATCAAGCTGTGTTCTAGCTCAGTGTTTGGTGCAATGGACCAGTATCTCTCTCGCTATCTCTCTGGACCAGTAGAGAGAGAGGAGGTCCATGCCTGCTTCCATAGGCATAGTCATACTCTTTCATCCTCTCCTCTTTCTGCTGTTTCACCCATGATGTTTCCCCGGTCCTCTTTGCTCACTATCACTCGTTCCATTTACTCCCCCATACTATTACAGATTTCATTGGCAGAATAAAATGAAGGCTGATACATCAATCCCTGTTTGAATAGAATTATGCCGGCTAACGGACCTCTGGAGTTTCTTTAGACGGGCCATGAACACTGATCGAAGAATCGACTATGAAAGAGCACGGTCGGTATCCATGGATATCTGACAACCTTGTTCCAGGATCACACATCTCTTCTCTCGCAGAGCGAGAAAAAGCTCGGAGCTTGCAGAGGGAGGAAGGCCCACTTTTGCCAAACATTCTGAGGAAGATGGTGGTCAATTTGAAAAGGGAAGCGAAATTAGTGGATGGAGAAGCAAGTCTCTTTAATGGTGTGTGATAAAGCATTAATGGTGGCTGGCGGTAGTGCAGGTGAGGAGTGTGACAGCTCGTGTAGCCGTCAGGTAGCAGGTCAGCTGTGTGATTTGACCTGTGACGCCCACGCTCAGGAGGTCATGTGAGGGGTAATTGGTTTCCTGCAGCACTCAGGGGCTTTACATGTGTGGGAGACTTTGGACCTAGCGATGTGAGCTAGCATTTACTGCAACAGCAGATTGTCTATGAGCATGATGTAAGGACCCTCTTAGTTAAATGGATAATAACAGATGATTGGCATTGAGCGTCACAGGCCACAACCTCACTGTATCAAGGGTTTTGAATGAGACTGTTATTAACCTTTAACCCTTAACTCTAAAGAACACAAGTCAGCTAGAAGTAAAGGACGTGTCAGTCAGCTGCCAGGTCTGAGTTACAGTAGGTCACTTCCTACATTCTCACAGAGTGACTGACCCTTAACCCTGTGGATGGCTCTCTGTGTTCACTGTGTACAGTGGGTGAAAGACACAGGGGAAGTGAGCAAGGTGGAGGGGGAGGTCAAAATCAATTCTGTAAGCCTTTTTCAATCCCACTTTACACCGATGACAAAACATGTATTTACAGTAATAGGTATTAATTATGGTAGGCAGGTAGAGTATAATTGCTATGAAGGTACAGCTTCTACAAAGCAGCTGTGATTGCATATTCAGGTTTTTGTGATTGCATCGTGAAGTTTATATTTTTAGACATGCATTAAGTTTGCAAACAAACACAAATTGATTGTGATGAAAACCCCCCCTCACTCTAAAACGATGACTTTTTATTATCACAGTTTACAGCTTTGCAAATATCTGAGATTGTGTCATTTCATCCACCAGCAGCCAATTGAGCACGTGGACAAGGTTAGAAATTATGCAAGCCACAAGCCACAAGCCACAAACCACAAGCCACAAGCCACAAGCCACAAGCCACAAGCCACAAGCCACAAGCCACAAGCCACAAGCCACAAGCGAACAAGCCACAAGCCACAAACAGGTCAATACATAACAGACTATTCTATGACCATATACAGTGGCTGCCTGTCATTCAGGGCAGGTGATGCTGGTTATTTTGGTGTTAATTTTTTGCAAACAATGTAAAAAAATAAATATACATATATCATTGAGTTAATAAATGTTAATGTTAATACAAACATGGTCTCTTTTTTGTTTTCTTGATTAAGACAGCTCCAAAATGCAGGTGTTTCAGCCTAGCTCAGTGCTTTCTGTGGTGGTGGGGCAAGCCAGCAGAAAATACGGAGCATTGCGCCGTGATTGGCTCAGTGTTCTGTCACTCATGGGGACACTACGTCTAAGGGTAGAATCTACTGGCAAATCCTTCTTAATCCTTGTCATATGAAGAGAAATTACGGAGAAAACGTATCGGTGCTCATCGGCCATTGGACATAAACATTACACAACAAGTTGGAAATCACACATTCAACAATGAGTGGTTTGTAAGGAATCAGTGGCTAACTGCAAGCATTGCAAAGCAATCATTAGCCTGCTGTTCAGTGGCTGTGGCTGTGTGGTCCCAAGTCTAAGATTAAGGGCCTCTTTTCCTAGTTTAAAATTATAAACATTCAACATTGGCCATATTGTCAATGAAGCATGATTTGTACTACGCTCAACACAACTGTTAACTCGGAACTGCAAAATCTGACTTTAGTGAGTTCAAGACATCTGGAAACTCGGGAAAAATTAGCTATGCATGGGAAAAAAAGTTTTGAACATTCATCCAACTCGGAATTATAAATCGGGAACTCGCCTCTTTCTAGAGCTACAACCTGAAGATTGCTGACGTCATCATGATTCAAGTTTTTTTTTAGTTCCCAGTTGTCTTGAAAGCACCATAAGGGAGTATACTGTAGCTAAGAAAGTAATACTAAGTGTATGTTGTGTAATGAGCTGTTAGTCGCCCATGTGCCTCTCCCTAATAATTTGGTTGATTTTCACCTCTTAATTTCTCCTACTGTTCTGACTTGGTGGTGCACATGTAGCCTATAACCTGTTTTTGAGAAATGTAATCATGGAATATTGTAAGAGCTTTCATTGTCTGCTTATATGCCCCCTTTATTTATCATACCGTTCTGACGTGGTGTACAGGGAGAACACTGTAAGAATGGCCCATGTTCGGAATTCTGTCGCTGTACATTTCAAAAGTGCAGAATAAATAGTTATATTGACTTTGTCCGTCGTCGCTCGCTCATTAATGTCTTGATTGAAATGACGGATTGCCTCTTATCTGCTTGTCCTCACCCCTTATGCCATAGTTTGTACATCTCAATTGTCAGTAGAAATCACATTTGTTTAAGCAAGTCAGCCATCAGCAATGTTTTTTTTAGGCAGTAAATGAGGCTGAATGAACTGTTTTGCTGCCAGACTCCGCTGACAGCCAGGTGTAGCAGTGGTATAGTGCAGTTCATGTATTGTTTAGTGTTGTGTTGTGTAGTGGCTTTGCTGGCATGCATCCAATTATAATTTTTTGGGCCCACCAAGATTTGCATGCTAAAATCTCCTCTGACCGTATCTATCCATACTGTACATAGTAATTTAATTACCATGTAAATACAATGTTTTTGGGGACATGCAGGACTTTCATGTCAAGGTGAGACATCCTATTAACTAAGATAAATAACATGATGACTGTAACTGGGGGCTGTTGTGCAGGGTTCTGAGATGTGAAGAATGCTGGCCAGAGATTGAAAAGTTCACCCTCATGGTCACTGTGATATGAGTTTATATGAACCAGCTGGTCAGGTCTTAAAATCTCAACCCTCTTTGAGAGGACACAGAGTTCTTTTCCCATTCTCCTTTCCTGTCGCTCTCTCTTCCTCCTCTCCTCTCTTGTCACACTCCCTTTGTCTCTCTCCTCCTTCGTCACATTCCCTAACCTCCACATCTCCTCTCACACCCCCTCTTTTCCTATTCAGCCTTTCCTCTCTCCTCCGTGTTCATTCTTCTTGCCTCTTCCACCCGTATAATCTCCTGGATTTGCCTCTTTCCTCTTTTCCCACTCTCCCCTCTTCTTATCTCCCTTCTCCCCTCTCCTAGCTCACCTCCCCTCTCCTAGCCCACCTCCCCTCCCTCCACTCCACCTCCCCTCTTTCCCCTTTCTCATCTCCCCTCTCTAGGCTTTCCTCATTAGTGTTTCTGAATTATACATTTGACTAGATGTACTCAAAGTCAGCAGATATGGTCTATGCGGGCATTGCTGGTGTTCTTGTATGTACTATATATGTGTCTGCGGCTGGCTGCTATGCTTTAGCTCCAGTGTGAACATCTCTCCACCAGCTGCAGCCAGCTTTAGCCTCCATGTTTGTATTACTGTAACACTTGACGCTGTGTTGCCAGCTCTTCTTGGTATTTTAAAGAACATGAATATTCTTACTGACAGTCTGAAGCTGTGCTATGTGTGTGTGTGTGTGTGTGTGTGTGTGTGTGTGTGTGTGTGTGTGTGTGTGACTGCTGCTGCCTGCATGTCGGCCTATTCCTGAGAGTCTGTAAGATGGAGTTTAGCAGTCATATCTGAGCCCTGTCACCCCTCACCCACAATCAAACAGACCCAGCCACTTCATTATTCATTCAGCTGGTGCTGCTGCGCAAAACTCTGCTCACCTTAACTTCCCGGACAAGACTCCTGAGTGTCTCCTGAGTCCCTGTGTTCACAGTGTGTCCCAGTGTGTGTTTGAATCAGGTCTGTGTTCACAGTGTGTCCCGGTCTGTGTTTGAATCAGGTCTGTGTTCACAGTGTGTCCAGGTGTGTGTTTGAATCAGGTCTGTGTTCACAGTATGTCCAGGTGTGTGTTTGAATCAGGTCTGTGTTCACAGTGTGTCCCGGTCTGTGTTTGAATCAGGTCTGTGTTCACAGTGTGTCCAGGTGTGTGTTTGAATCAGGTCTGTGTTCACAGTGTGTCCCGGTGTGTGTTTGAGTCATGTCTGTGTTCACAGTGTGTCCAGGTGTGTGTTTGAATCAGGTCTGTGTTCACAGTGTGTCCCGGTGTGTGTTTGAGTCATGTGTGTGTTCACAGTGTGTGTTCACTGTGTGTCCCGTTGTCTGTTTAAGTCATGAGTGTGTTCACAGTGTGTGTAAAAAGTGTGTCCCGGAGTGTGTTTGAGTCATGTGTGTGTTTACAGTGTGTGTTCACAGTGTGTCCCGGAGTGTGTTTGAGTCATGTGTGTGTTCACAGTGTGTCCCGGAGTGTGTTTGAGTCATGTGTGTGTTTACAGTGTGTGTTCACAGTGTGTCCCGGAGTGTGTTTGAGTCATGTGTGTGTTCACAGTGTGTCCTGGAGTGTGTTTGAGTCATGTGTGTGTTTACAGTGTGTGTTCACAGTGTGTCCCGGAGTGTGTTTGAGTCATGTGTGTGTTTACAGTGTGTGTTCACAGTGTGTCCCAGAGTGTGTTTGAGTCATGTGTGTGTTTACAGTGTGTGTTCACAGTGTGTCCCGGAGTGTGTTTGAGTCATGTGTGTTTATATTCCAGAGTAGGTGTGTTTCTGGTGGAGTGAGTCTCTATTTGTAATACGTATTGTGTGGTGGAACTTTGTAGCTCGTGAGTTTTCAGAGTATGGTATGTGAATTCATAATGTGAACTCATGATACAGGT
Organism: Oncorhynchus kisutch; assembly: GCF_002021735.2. Classification (NCBI taxonomy): domain Eukaryota; kingdom Metazoa; phylum Chordata; class Actinopteri; order Salmoniformes; family Salmonidae; genus Oncorhynchus; species Oncorhynchus kisutch. The sequence continues at coordinate 7,799,462 of NC_034201.2, read as the reverse complement.
ATGAGTATCAAGCGTGCATTTGAAAGGTGCATTTTCAGTGACAGTAAAATTCAACTTCAACTTTCGTGTGTAGGGTGTGTAGGGGTGTAAGGTGTGTATGATGTAGTGTGTGTAGGGTGTGTATGGTGTAGTGTGTGTAGGGTGTAGTGTGTGTAGGGTGTGTATGGTGTAGTGTGTGTAGGGTGTAGTGTGTGTAGGGTGTGTATGGTGTATTGTGTGTAAGGTGTGTATGGTGTAGTGTGTGTAGGGAGTGTAAGGTGTAGGGTGTGTAGGGTGAAGTGTGTGTAGGGTGTGTAGGGTGAAGTGTGTGTAGGGTGTAGTGTGTGTATGGTGTATTGTGTGTAAGGTGTGTATGGTGTAGTGTGTGTAGGGTGTGTAAGGTGTAGGGTGTGTAGGGTGAAGTGTGTGTAGGGTGTGGTGTGTGTAGGGTAGAAGTGTGTGTGTGTAGTGTGTGTAGTGTGTGTAGGGTGTAGTGTTTGTAGTGTGTGTGCGGTGTAGTGTGTGTGTGTGGTGTAGGGTGTGTAGTGTGTGTGTGTGTTGTGTTGTGTGTGTAGGGTGTGTATGGTGTAGTGTGTGTAGTGTGTGTGGTGTAGTATGTGTATGGTGTGGTGTAAGGTGTGTAGGGTAGAAGTGTATGTAGGGTGTGTATGATGTAGTGTGTTTAGGGTGTGGTGTGTGTATGGTGTAGTGTGTGTAGGGTGTAGGGTGTGTAGGGTGTGTATGGTGTAGTGTGTGTAGGGTGTGCATGGTGTAGTGTGTGTAGGGTGTGTATGGTGTAGTGTGTGTAGGGTGTGTATGGTGTAGTGTGTGTAGGGTGTGCATGGTGTAGTGTGTGTAGGGTGTGCATAGTGTAGTGTGTGTAGGGTGTGTATGGTGTAGTGTGTGTAGGGTGTCTATGATGTAGTGTGTGTAGGGTTTGCATGGTGTAGTGTGTGTAGGGTGTACATGGTGTAGTGTGTGTAGGGTGTGTATGGTGTAGTGTGTGTAGGGTGTGTATGGTGTAGTGTGTGTAGGGTGTGTATGGTGTAGTGTGTGTAGGGTGTGTATAGTGTAGTGTGTGTATGGTGTAGTGTGTGTAGGGTGTGTAGGGTGTAGTGTGTGTAGGGTGTGCATGGTGTAGTGTGTGTAGGGTGTGTATGGTGTAGTGTGTGCAGGGTGTGTATGGTGTAGTGTGTGTAGGGTGTGTATGGTGTAGTGTGTAGGGTGTGCATGGTATAGTGTGTGTAGGGTGTGCATAGTGTAGTGTGTCTAGGGTGTGTATGGTGTAGTGTGTGTATGGTGTAGTGTGTGTAGGGTGTGTATGGTGTAGGGTGTGCATGGTGTAGTGTGTGTAGGGTGTGTATGGTGTAGTGTGTGTAGGGTGTGCATGGTGTAGGGTGTGTAGGTTGTGTATGGTGTAGTGTGTGTATGGTGTAGTGTGTGTAGGGTGTGTATGGTGTAGTGTGTGTAGCGCGTGCATGGTGTAGGGTGTGTAGGGTGTGTATGGTGTAGTGTGTGTATGGTGTAGGGTGTGTATGGTGTAGTGTGTGTATGGTGTAGTGTGTAGGGTGTGTATGGTGTAGTGTGTGTAGGGTGTAGGGTGTGTAGGGTGTGTATGGTGTAGTGTGTGTAGGGTGTGTATAGTGTAGTGTGTGTATGGTGTAGTGTGTGTAGGGTGTGTATGGTGTAGTGTGTATGGTGTGTATGGTGTAGTGTGTGTAGGGTGTGTATGGTGTAGTGTGTAGGTTGTGCATGGTGTAGTGTGTGTAGGGTGTGCATGGTGTAGTGTGTGTATGGTGTGCATACTGTAGTGTGTGTAGGGTGTGTTATGTGTAGGGTGTGCATGGTGTAGTGTGTGTAGGGTGTGTATGGTGTAGTGTGTGTAGGGTGTGTATGGTGTAGTGTGTGTAGGGTGTGTATGGTGTAGTGTGTGTAGGGTGTGTATGGTGTAGTGTGTGTAGGGTGTGTATGGTGTAGTGTGTGTAGGTTGTGCATGGTGTAGTGTGTGTAGGGTGTGTATGGTGTAGTGTGTGTAGGTTGTTCATGGTGTAGGGTGTGTATGGTGTAGTGTGTGTAGGGTGTGTATGGTGTAGGGTGTGTATGGTGTAGGGTGTGTATGGTGTAGTGTGCTTAGGGTGTGCATGGTGTAGGGTGTGTATGGTGTAGTGTGTGTAGGGTGTGCATGGTGTAGTGTGTGTAGGGTGTGTATGGTGTAGTGTGTGTAGGGTGTGTATGGTGTAGGGTGTGCATGGTGTAGTGTGTGTAGGGTGTGTATGGTGTAGTGTGTGTAGGGTGTGCATGGTGTAGGGTGTGTATGGTGTAGGGTGTGTATGGTGTGTATGGTGTAGTGTGTGTAGTGTGTGTATGGTGTAGTGTGTGTAGGGTGTGCATGGTGTAGGTTGTGTATGGTGTAGTGTGTGTAGGGTGTGTATGGTGTAGTGTGTGTAGCGTGTGCATGGTGTAGGGTGTGTATGGTGTAGTGTGTGTATGGTGTAGGGTGTGTATGGTGTAGTGTGTGTATGGTGTAGTGTGTAGGGTGTGTATGGTGTAGTGTGTGTAGGGTGTAGGGTGTGTAGGGTGTGTATGGTGTAGTGTGTGTAGGGTGTGTATAGTGTAGTGTGTGTATGGTGTAGTGTGTGTATGGTGTAGTGTGTGTAGGGTGTGTATGGTGTAGTGTGTGTAGGGTGTGTATGGTATAGTGTGTGTAGGGTGTGTATGGTGTAGTGTGTGTAGGTTGTGTATGATGTAGTGTGTGTAGGGTTTGCATGGTGTAGGGTGTACATGGTGTAGTGTGTGTAGGGTCTGTATGGTGTAGTGTGTGTAGGGTGTGTATGGTGTAGTGTGTGTATGGTGTAGTGTGTGTAGGGTGTGTATGGTGTAGGGTGTGCATGGTGTAGTGTGTGTAGGGTGTGTATGGTGTAGGGGTGTGCATGGTGTAGGGTGTGTATGGTGTAGGGTGTGTAGGGTGTGTATGGTGTAGGGTGTGTAGGGTGTGTATGGTGTAGTGTGTGTAGTGTGTGTATGGTGTAGTGTGTGTAGGGTGTGCATGGTGTAGGTTGTGTATGGTGTAGTGTGTGTAGTGTGTGTAGGGTGTAGAGTGTGTAGGGTGTGTATGGTGTAGTGTGTGTAGGGTGTGTATGGTGTAGTGTGTGTAGGGTGTGTATGGTGTAGTGTGTGTAGGTTGTACATGGTGTAGTGTGTGTAGGTTGTTCATGGTGTAGTGTGTGTAGGGTGTGTATGGTGTAGTGTGTGTAGGGTGTGTATGGTGTAGGGTGTGTAAGGTGTGCATGGTGTAGAGTGTGTATGGTGTCGTGTGTGTAGGGTGTGCATGGTGTAGGGTGTGTATGGTGTAGGGTGTGTATGGTGTAGTGTGTGTAGGGTGTGTATGGTGTAGGGTGTGTATGGTGTAGTGTGTGTAGGGTGTGTATGGTGTAGTGTGTGTAGTAGGGTGTGTATGGTGTAGGGTGTGTGATTTGTCGTGGGGTCTGTGTTGAACTGATAGAGCGGATGGCTCATATTTGATCTCCACTCAAGGACACAGCCTCTGTCTCATCTATGCTTCCACCAGGCGTGTGTGTGTGTCTGTGTGTGTGTGTGTGTTCAGCCAAAGGGCCAGAGGAGCAGAGCAACTGATCCTGCCAAAGTGCTCCCAGGGCGCTGTTAGTGGAGCGGGGAGGGCTTGCCCCGGTGCCAGCCTGCTGCCACCACACTGCCATATTGAGCTGTTCCGTCTGAGACGGGGCCGAGGATTACAGTGGAGACTCATGAAGAGTTTAGTTTCAAAATGATATATACACCAATTTTTCCCACTTGTGTCTTTTCATCAGAAATGATTGCTTATGGGTACCTTCATGTGTGTGTAAAATATAACTAACTGTTCTTAGATTATTTTTATTATTATACACATTATTATTTTATCTGTATTACAATGGGTTGTAAAATGCTGAAATTGGTGCCAAATGCTATACACTAAGTGTATTACACATGAAGAACTTCCTAATATTGATTTACACCCCCTTTTGGCCTGAGGACAGTCTAAATTCGTCGGGGCATGGACTCTACAAGGTGTCCAAAGCATTCCACAGGGATGCTGGCCCATGTTGAGTCTAATGCTTCCCACAGTTGTGTCAAGTTGGCTGGACGTCTTTTGGGTGGTGGACCATTCTTCAGATCACACAGGAAACTGTTGAGTGTGAAAAACCCAGCAGTGTTGCAGTTCTTGACACACTCAAGCCGATGCGCCTGGAACATACCCCGATCAAAGGTACTTCAATCTTTTGTCTTACCCGTTCACCCTCTGAATGGCACACACACAATCCATGTCTCAATTGTCTCAAGGCTTAAAAATCCTTCTTTAACCCGTCCCCTCCAGTCCGGTCAGTCAATGTCATGGAAAAGAGCAGGTGTTCCTAATGTTTTGTCCACTCGGTATATATCCATTGTTTAGCTGGAATGGAATGTTGGTATCCTGTATATTTGACTGTGATAGGTGGTTGTCTCCCCTAGCAATCTTAAGATGAATGGACCAGCTAAGGCGCTCTCTGGATAAGACCTGTTAAATAACGCATGTCCAAAGGTAAATATTTCTCATACAGATGTCATATTACTTGTATTGATTGATTCATTTAAATATATATATTATATTGACGTCACAGATGTATCATTTGTACAGTTCTTTAAAAAATATTTTTTATATAAAAAAGGTTATTTTCCACATTTGACTGTTTAAAACCTAGCAGCACTATTTATTTCTCTGAGAGGGAGACAGATATATAGGATTTTGCAACAAAACATGATTGTTTGCCTCTGAAATGAAACCATCAAGTGATAGATTTCAAACAAATACATGTCTGTCATTGAACAACCACATAGCCACGATTAATGTTCTGTAAACGAAAAACAGCAGATTTACCAACATTTCTGAAAATAGATATTTAGTGTTTTGGAATGAAACGTGTCACATACTGTCAGATACACTTGATAATTCACAGTCAGCGTTTTCTCTCTGTGCGTGTGTGTGCGCGTTTGTGTGTGTCTGTCTGTGTGTGTGTGTGTGTGTGTGTGTGTGTGTGTGTGTGTGTGTGTGTGTGTGTGTGTGTGTGTGTGTGTGTGTGTGTGTGTGTGTGTGTGTGTGTGTGTGTGTGTGTGTGTGTGTGTGTGTGTGTGTGTGTGTGTGTGTGTGTGTGTGTGTGTGTGTGTGTTCGTGCTCAATCTCCTGCCAGTGCGTTTTAGCATTAGCACAGTTTACTGTTTACTAATGTGTTTCATTTGCCAGATTTTCCTCCCTCTTCCTGCTCTCTCCTCATGTCTCTTCATCTCCTCTTCTCACCCTGACCTCTGTCTTTCAAAGATATGTTGAATGTGTCTGTGTTCAACCCCATGAATGCTCAGAATAATTAATAACATTAAATTATACCATAGATTTGCTTTACAGTATGACTTAGTAGAATTAACACACCTGAACATGATCTTTCACAGACTGCAACCCACACGTCACAACAACCCACACGTCACAACAACCCACACGTCACAACAACCCACACGTCACAACAACCCACACGTCACAACAACCCACATCACCACACTCAAATCTACATCTGTACAAAGCCCCAGATCTACACACTCCGACAACCCACACACTGTGCCCTCGATCCACACACTCCAACCTATCCACACACAAAGCCACACACCTAAAGTTGCGCCCACTACACGCATTGTACAGTCAGAAAAATATACCAACCCACACGCAAACCACTTCAACAACCAAGTGCACGAGACTCGAAATAGGAACGAGGAAGAAACAGTCTCAACATTTGTCCCAAATCCTAATGGAATTTGAGATGTTGCGTTACACACAGAATCCACACACAGACCCTGGTTCCTGACTCTTTATCTCGGTGCTTGTTGGTGTCTGTGTCACTGTCTGTCTGGGAATCATCCCTGACGACAGACGACAGGTTGGATCTGTTATGGGGTGTTTGGGCTTCGTCCCTTCACATTGGGTTTGAAGAGTAATGCTGCAACGTGACCCGTCCCTAGTGTATGGACTTCTGAGTATGACGGGCTGGTTTACACTGCTGAATGCCTGACTGTGGCTAACTGGCTGGCTGTTTGTCTGACTGAATAGCTGGCAGGCTGGATAAATGGATTGATGAATGGATGAATGGGTGAATGGATTCTGGCTGACTGGCTTGGATGAATGGATGGATGAATGAATGAATGGATGAATGGATGCTGGCTGGCTGGCTGGCTGACTGAATAGCTGGCTGGCTGGATAAATGGATGGATGAATGGGTGAATGGATGCTGGCTGGCTAGGTGTATGAATGGATGGATGGATGGATCGATGGATGCTGGCTTGCTGAGAGTGGTGTTCCTCCACTATAAAATTCCCACTGCTGTCTCAGACCTGAGTCATATAGGAGGAATCTAAATGAGGAAGGAAAGGGGGAGGTGTGTGTGTGTCAGTGTGAGAGAGAGAGAGAGAGAGAGAGAGAGAGAGAGAGAGAGAAAGAGAGCGAGAGAGAGAGATGTCCTTTGGTGTCAAGGGAGGAGGAGATCCATACAAGACATCCCTTTGATCCCACACTGTATAAAGATGATGATAATGGTGATGATGTCAGAGGTATTGGCCTTTCAAGTGTATCAGATACTTTTAGTGGTCAACATACTCTTCAACAGGCTGACACCTTGTGGCGTATTGTTAAACTGCAGTGTATGAGTGCATATAAATGTACATACATTTCACGTCATTCAATTCCTTATATTCCTGTACATTACCCTAGATCCTAATTCACATAGCGTCTGTCGTTTAGCCTAGCTTTTAGAGTGGTTGCTAGTTCAAATCCCCGAGCCAATGGTGACCCTGGCTGTGACCCCACTCTCAGGGGGAGAAGGGATATGCAAAACAAAATACATGTACTATATGAAATTATTGTTATATGAGACCACTTTAAAACAAAGAATCAGTTGAGAGAATGAGTATGAATGTCTCCAGAACGAGCCTAGTGGTTTGGGAACAATGGCAGTTTTCCCTGATCTGTTCATTTGAAATGGTCAAATGTGAAATTCTAGTCAGGAAGAACAGGGGGACTTAAACATGCTGCGTTGCAAAGAACAGGCTCCTCTGAAGTCTTTTGTGTGGGATAAACTGCAACCTCTGCATCTGTCTCAGGCAACACTGAATAGAGATACACATATTACAGATGAATGAAGATTAATGAACTGATTATATGAAGGCATAAACAAACATACATGTGCTCACGTGCACACACACACACAAACAGTACACACACACACACACACACACACACAGTACACACACATGCAGTACACACACACACACAGTACACACACACACACACAGTACACACACACGTAGTACACACCCGCAGTACACACACATGCAGAACACACATGCAGTACACACACATGCAGTACACACACACAGTACACACACACACAGTACACACACACGCAGTACAAACACACAGTACACACACACACACACGCAGTACACACACGCGCAGCACACACGCGCAGCACACACGCAGCACACACACAGTACACACACGCAGTACACACACACACGCAGTACACACACGCAGTACACACACACAGTACACACACACAGTACACACACACAGCACACACACAGCACACGCACAGTACACACACACATTTGACTGGTTTGTTTGTTTCTGACTCTGTATCTTCATGTTCCTCTTATGGGTGATGTCAGTTGCCTAGCAACCAAGCTATCCGGGCTTGATTGTTGCCATGACAACATGGCAGGGTATCATGAAGAGAGTAGAGATGAAAGGAGAGGGAAGGGGAAATGAGAGAGGGGCTGAGAGACCAAGAGATTGAAAGGGGATGGGGCGTGAGAGGGAGAGGGAGAGAGGAAGAGAAAGTGTGATAGACAGATAGTGTGTGAGACATTGGTGAGTGTTGATGGTATGAAACCCGGAGTGTGCAGGTAGGAGGGTGACCTCTGCGTAGGCGGCAGCAGAGAATGCCTGTGAATGCAGAGAATAGGAAATGGTCCCTTTTGTACACGGTAGTGTTCACGCGTTGAATGCGATGCAGATGTTCTGTACGATTTGCTGAGTTCCGTGTCCATGAAAATGACTAGGGGGCTCTCAGCCCAGCCACAGCTATTGTCAAAACACATCCAGCAACCCAGTCCAATGGAGCCTAGTCCAGTGGGGTCAGCGCTATTTTCACTCTGTTTACCTGCTGGTAAAATTACATCATGTTACGTAGCTTTGGTATGAATGTAGTTGGATCTGGGCCAGCAGACAGACCTTGACCCTGTTTACACATGGTATTGGTGCTACACTCTCAAAATGTCCTCCTGAGGCAAATGAGGCCAAGTGTCGACACATCAGGTAGAATGTGCTCCAAACGGCCCGCATCACTGCGTCCCATCGCGTTTCTATTGGGCACGAGACGGGGAACCTGTCGAATAAGGTTCATGAAATCTCAACGCCGATACATTGTAGAATTTTGGACCCTTTTGAAGGCCAGGTGTGGTTGTGGTCACCAGGTGTAAATGGGGGCTAATGTAAGTGGTGGAAGATAGTCATATTTCTATTTTTATACTCGTAAACAAATAATCTGTTTGGATGTCATCAGCAGATAGCTCACATTGTGACATTCATAACTCACTGCATTTAAACTCTCTTTCAGTTGATTTGATTTTGATTTATTAGGACCCCCCCATTGACCGAAGCCAATTGCGACAGCTAGTCTTTACTGGGGTCCGATACATAACGAAAAAGACATTACAGACAAAAGACTACGCAATGTGCATACATTTAAAACCATTAACATGTAGTGTGTGTGTGCGCCTATCAGTTGCACTTACATGTCAGTACACACACACACAACCAGTAGGTCACATGGTGGAGAGACGTTGTGCTGTGAGCAGTTTCTTTATTTGTTTTTTTGAAACCAGGTTTGCTGTTCGCTTGCGCTATATAAGATGGCAGGGAGTTCCATGCACTCATGGCTCTGTTTCCTTGAAATTGTTCTGGACCTGGGGACTGTGAAAAGACCCCTGGTGGCATGTCTGGTGGGGTAAGTGTGTGTCTCAGTGCTTTGTGTAAGTTGACTGTTTGCACATCTGGTTTGAGGATTGTGAATACATTTCGCAAATAGCAATTTCACGTTCTAGGTTATGGTACTAAAGCTACAGATTATTCCAAAGGCCAAGAAAAACATTTTTGTTCTGTGGCTATAGGTTGTTTTGGAATTGGACCAGCCAATAGCTCATTTGAGTTGCAGATGATTTGGCCTACTAATACTTCTACTGTTGCTTAGGTCGCTCCACATCATGTTGATTATAATGTGTACTCCAGAATGTGTGCTGCCAGAACACAGTTAGCTATAATTGACCCTGCACAGTGCTTTCTCAAATGACAAATATTTTGGTTGGATTCCATGTGTCCTCATTTGAAAAAGCTGCAACAATATCACAGTCCAATACAGTGTTTCCTCCACTCTCAATTCCCACCGCTGTCTCAGACCTGAGTCATATAGAAGGAATCTAAATGAGGAAGGAAAGGGGGAGGTGTGTGTGTGTGTCAGAGAGAGAGAGAGAGAGAGAGAGAGACAGAAAGAAAGAGATAGAGACAGAAAGAGAGAGAGCGAGAGAGACAGAGAGTGAGAGTGAGAGAGTGAGAGAGAGAGAGAGAGAGAGAGAGACAGAGAGAGAGAGAGAGACAGAGAGAGAGAGAGTGAGAGAGAGAAAGAGAGAGAGAGAGAGAGAGAGAGAGAGAGAGAGAGAGTAAGAACAGTACTGCATGTTTGACTGGAAGAGCAGAAAATACATGCGAAAAGCGTAGGTGAGGTCTACACTCTCTTTCTCCTTCTCTCCCTCTCTCTCAATTCTCTCTCTCTCTCCCCCCTCACTGGCTGTGACAAAGATATTTTGTGAGTCACGGCTGGATCAGTCCGCCAGCTCTCTCTGTTCAGACCCTAGCTTTAACACTGAGACATACCCTACACCAACTCTGTCTTCCAGGAAAAACTCTCTCTCCTTATCTGCTACGACAACCCCCCTCCCCCTCCGTCTTTTCCCCTCCCCACTTCTCTTTTTTATTTCACCCCTACCCATCCACAGTCTCCCATCTCTCTCCCCCCCCCCCGTCCCTCCATCCCTCCTTTACTGCGGGTGTCTGAGAGGCTGTTTTTCTGTGTCTCTCGCTCATGAAGGGCCGCACTAAGCTCCCTTCCCTCTGCTCGTGTGTGGTAGGTACATTTACCTCTCTCTGTGTCTGTTGTTCTTTCCTCTCATTCGCTCTCTCCGTCTGTGTCTGGCATGTCAGGTCGAAGTGTTGTTGATGAGTGAGTAGTTGCTGTGGGAGACGGGGGTCAATCTGTCGGTCTGTCTGGTCATCTATAGCTTAGCACTGATAGGAGCTGGAGGTAAAATCTCTGCTTTTGTCGTATGTCGTGCATGCTGTGTTTGGGTGTGTTCCTTAGATTTATAGTTATGCAGGCATACGTATGTGTGTGTAAGGCAGGGTGGGGACTTGTGTGAGAGCGTATGAACGTGCCCTGGCACATGTGGGTCTGTGTCAGAGTAAGTGCATATTGAGAGTGGTTTTAGTAGACTTGTTGAACACAGGAGTACATGGATGTATGTGCCTTTGATATACTCCCTCTGTTAGATAATATTTGTTTGTGTGTGTTAGTCTGTAGAGTGTGTGTGTGTGTGTCTATTATTTCTATTTACAGTGTGTGTGTGTGTGCATGTGTGCGTGTGTGCGTGTGTGCATGTGTGCGTGTGTGTGTGTGTCTGTGTGTGTGTGTGTGTGTGTGTGTGTGTGTGTGTGTGTGTGTGTGTGTGTGTGTGTGTGTGTGTGTGTGTGTGTGTGTGTGTGTGTGTGTGTGTGTGTGTGTGTGTGTGTGTAAATGCATTAATGGGAACATGAGAGCATTGATTAGTTACTGGGAGCCAAGGTCTCCTCCAGGCTTAATAAGCTGAGTGGACATAAACAGTGCCTGAGCTGTCTGGCCATTACTGAACTGAGAGATGACTTAATGTAGCCTGGCGCACAGAGCTGTGTGGTGTGTGTTTGTTTGTGTGTGTGTATTGCTGCGTGCGTGTCAGTCTCACTGTGTTTGTTGTGTCTCAGGGTGGCAGGTGTCTCGTCTGGAGTGGTGTGACAAGGTGACGTGTGTCAGGTCATTGTATGTCCAGAGATGATGCAGGTCTCAGTGGTCATAGAGAGGTAGGGGGAGACAGACCGGGGCTAAGAGGGGAACATCAGACCCTGTAACTATTCACTCCACTACAATTGGTCCCTGATGAAACCCTATATCCCTAATGCAGGTAGGTGCATATAGCATGTCTAGAAAAGAGCAGAAGCCAACAGACAGGATTCTATGAATGTCTTTGCTCGTGTGTGTGTGTGTGTGTGTGTGTGTGTGTGTGTGTGTGTGTGTGTGTGTGTGTGTGTGTGTGTGTGTGTGTGTGTGTGTGTGCGCGTGCGCATGTATGTATGTGTGTGTGCGTGCGTGCGTGCATATGTGTGTGTGCATGTGTCGGGGTGAAAGGAACATATTGTTTTGTCACATGGGTCACAGGGGCCTTGGTCACATTGGCTGTAATCTGTGGTCTGAATGTCTTTGCTCGTGTGTGTGTGTGTGTGTGTGTGTGTGTGTGTGTGTGTGTGTGTGTGTGTGTGCGCGTGCGCGCGCATGTATGTATGTGTGTGTGCGTGCGTGCATGTGTGTGTGTGCATGTGTCAGGGTGAAAGGGACATATTGTTTTGTCACATGGGTCACAGGGGCCTTGGTCACATTGGCTGTAATCTGTGGTCTGAAAGCAGAAGTAATTTGTTTGCACCAACACATTATGCTATATATAGCTGTCATCTGCATGCATTGACAGCATAGGCATAACACATTGTTATGGTAAATTATGCACTGGTGGATGTAGTTCTTGTGGAGAACCTGCATTAGTACATGTTCTATAGAAACACAGGACATGAGGTTTTAAAAAAGGATTGGGCATAGATGACCCCTGTGTTAAAGTGACCAAACATCTGTTGACTGCGCCTTTAAAGAGGCAACAGGTCTCTGGCCTTCCCACTGGAGAGGACGAAAGGATGTCTTCCTGCAATGTTAGTGTTTACCAATCTGTTCACAGAGACCCCCAGGATTGGACGTTACTCCTCCAGCCCAGCGCTAGAGCACGCCAGATCCAACGAGTCAAATGACCAAGCCTTTGGTCAGTATTGAACCAGGCGTGTTAGTCGTCGCTGGCGTTGAGCTGGAAGATAAACGTGTAGTCCTGTGGGTCCCTGATGAGGCTTCTCCTTTTCAGGTTGTCCAACACTGTTTGCTGTAGGTCTTAAACAGATAGCAACAGGTAGCATTCTCTCAACAGGTCCTTTCAGATAGCGCCTCTCCTTGGGCTTCATATCGTGAATATCTGACAATATGCAAGAGCTGTTATGCCGGGATTCTATTTATGTTACCTTATAACTGTTTTTGAGTTGATGATACCATTCATAGTGCTTTCATCTGACCTTCCACTGAGACAATGACAGTAGTAGTATACAGTAGTAATCACATTTACATAGAAACTGTGTGCAGAGAGTCTTATACTGGCCAAAATCCCATTCCCATTTTGATCTGAATGGTCCACAAAACATTCTGTGATGAGAGAAGAAAGAGAACCCTATTACAATCAAGCTTGAATTTATCCAGGGTTAGTTAGCTTGAATATCTCCAGGGTTAGTTAGCTTGAATTTATCCAGGGTTAGTTAGCTTGAATTTATCCAGGGTTAGTTAGCTTGAATATCTCCAGGGTTAGTTAGCTTGAATTTATCCAGGGTTAGTTAGCTTGAATTTATCCAGGGTTAGTTAGCTTGAATTTATCCAGGGTTAGTTAGCTTGAATTTATCCAGGGTTAGTTAGCTTGAATATCTCCAGGGTTAGTTAGCTTGAATTTATCCAGGGTTAGTTAGCTTGAATTTATCCAGGGTTAGTTAGCTTGAATTTATCCAGGGTTAGTTAGCTTGAATTTATCCAGGGTTAGTTAGCTTGAATTTATCCAGGGTTATTTAGCTTGAATTTATCCAGGGTTAGTTAGCTTGAATGTATCCAGGGTTAGTTAGCTTGAATTTATCCAAGGTTAGTTAGTTTAGAATTTATCCAGGGTTAGTTAGCTTGAATTTATCCAGGGTTAGTTAGCTTGAATTTATCCAGGGTTAGTTAGTTTAGAATTTATCCAGGGTTAGTTAGCTTGAATATCTCCAGGGTTAGTTAGTTTAGAATTTATCCAGGGTTAGTTAGCTTGAATATCTCCAGGGTTAGTTAGTTTAGAATTTATCCAGGGTTAGTTAGTTTAGAATTTATCCAGGGTTAGTTAGCTTGGAATTCATCCAGAGTTAGTTAGCTTGAAGTTAGTCAAGGCCATTGTATCCAGTAACCCTGGTGGGACTGAGGAGTCTGTATGTTGGTCCAAGCCCTATAGGGAGGCACCCAGTAATGTGTCTCAACACTTCCCTGCTTGGAACAATGTTACAACAGTTTAGATTACCTTTAACCAGCCCTACCAATAAAGGTATAATTCACCCAAATTCATTCATTGGTTCATGAATTCATCTGTTTTTTGTTTTGTAGTCTATGGGTCAGGAGTGACTGTAACCTACAAATAGGCTTTTGTCACTTAAATACAATAACAACGTATTCCCGGTATTATAATCAAACCTAAGTCACATCAAGTCATGGAAGAAAGGAGACTGTAAAGGTCAAGGCCAGTGTGGCAGGAGAAAGGAGACCTATGGCCTGACTATACTATGCAGGAGGCTGTACAGGAGAGTTCATGACTGTACACTGTAGGAGGATGTATAGGAGAGTTCATGAGGACTGACTGTACACTGTAGGAGGCTGTATAGGAGAGTTCATGAGGACTGACTGTACACTGTAGGAGGATGTATAGGAGAGTTCTTGAGGACTGACTGACTGTACACTGTAGGAGGCTGTATAGGAGAGTTCATGACGACTGACTGACTGTACACTGTAGGAGACTGTATAGGAGAGTTCATGTGGACTGACTGTACACTGTAGGAGACTGTATAGGAGAGTTCATGAGGACTGACTGTACACTGTAGGAGGCTGTATAGGAGAGTTCATGACTGTACACTGTAGGAGGCTGTATAGGAGAGTTCATGAGGATGTGTGCAGCCATCCTTTAGAGGAACATGGCGACCTGACCATCAGGCAGCTAGCCAATGGACTATTCGATGGGGAATCCCGCCCCCTGCAGATGTTGTCATGGAAACGATCTGGCTCTTGTGGGGTTTCCTCTCTCTTCTGTGTGCTTGTTCACCCAATGCAGTGCAGAGCTGGGATGTGAAGTTTACCACTACACAATGCACTGCTGGGATACAAAAATCACTGATACACAACGCAGCAGTGAGATGGAAAACACTATTACACAATGCCAACTCTCAATGTAGCAGCTGTGGATAGTAGTTGAGTTGTTTTGCGTGTTCTATTTTAGAAAAGGGGGGGGGGGGTGTTGATGACTAAACAGAAACCTTTTAAAGATCCAGAAAAACGTGCATTATTGATCATATATCCAAGCAGAGTCCCATGTGATGCGAGAGCTAGAAAGCAGTACTGCCAGATCCCACTGAGGGGCAGGCCAGCCCCACGTATAGGCTGCTGTGACCGTGGCAGCTAGGGGCCACACTGTCTGTGGCTAGCCATATAAGACACCAGACATTGACTACATCATGGTATATGTCCATAACCAACAACATTATCCAGAGCCTCTTTAAACAGGCTATAAGTGTTTTGCGTAACAGTGTTTGGAAGGACTCCAGTGTCTTCTAATATGGATAATGCATATGTTCTCTTGACTGTTTATTATACAATTAGCGATGATTTCCTTTGGGTTGTTGTGACTAACAGCTTGTGGCAGTATGCATCTATCAATGCAATCTTTACCTTGTTTGTATCCATGTGTTTGTTTGGATATATCTGAGTATTTTATCAAAGTACTGCCTCCACAATGTTTGGTACACCGCAACCAAGGTCGAAGCTCTATTTCCGAGCAAAATATCCATGGAAACCGCGTTGTGAGGCTACAAAGCACAGCATGCTTCGTCATCTACACACAATAACGGAGAATGCAGAAACAGCTAGAAACCACCAACGTGTTCTCTCTCGCTCTCTGTGTCTCTCTCTCTCTCTCTCTCTCTCTCTCTCACACACACATACATATATTTATTATTATTTTTAATTTTTATTTATTATTTATTTTGTGTTTTGGCATTGATCGGATAAAGAGCCCCATGGAGTAGCTTTGTTGTGTACACAATTGATTTGTTAGTTTATGAACCACTGTGGTCTGTCTGGATTGGCAGCAGGTAAAACTGAATCCAGGATGTTTCACGGAAACTGGAAATGTTGAACTTCTTTTGGAATAATAACAGCCCACACATACAAATGTTATCGTTCGCCACACTTTACCTGGCCAAATCTTATTACAGGGGGGAGACAGGGTTTTTGGAATGACATGAAAAGGGTAGTTTATCTTTGCACACCCTGTGCGTCTCGAACGGTTGCATCTGTTCCATTTAACATTGACGTCATTCGAGAGCGTGGAGCCCCGCGCCGCAGTCGGTCCTGAGATGAATGCACAATATTTAGTCCACCTGCTTCTCTCGCTCCACCTTGTGGACGCAGTCAGCCAGCACCTACCACTTGAACCGTTGGATTCCGATCCGTTTAGTGTTACGTGTGTGTGAGTGAGTGAGTGAGTGAGTGAGTGAGTGAGTGAGTGAGTGAGTGAGTGAGTGAGTGAGTGAGTGAGAGAGAGAGAGAGAGAGAGAGAGAGAGAGAGAGAGAGAGAGAGAGAGAGAGAGAGAGAGAGAGAGAGAGAGAGAGAGAGAGAGAGAGAGAGAGAGAGAGAGAGAGAGAGAGAGAGAGAGAGAGAGAGAGAGAGAGAGAGAGAGAGAGTATAGTCTTTCCTATGTGTTTTAGCTAGGCCTCTGCTAAGTGCTTTCTGATGAGCATAGAGTATGGAGGCTCTGTCATACAATGCTACTAAGACCTTGGATGACCTTGTGAGTGTGTGTCTCTGCGGGTTTGATCCTAAGCGTCTACTTTAGATTGTTTTAAGACGGGTCTTTCAGTGCTAACATTCCGCCGCATGCTGACATAGGCCTACAGGTGTGACCGCGTTTGCACGCTGAAAAGAGCGTGTTGCTGGCCACTGCTGTGTTGAAGCTTTATTCGCATTTCAGGACCATGGACAGTTCCTTGCAGACACTTTTCCATTGGTCCACGGGGGGGCGCCAGTAGCACACCATAGGCACAATAGACATTGTATGATCGCTGCAGAGTTGGTGTGAGCGTGAGCAGCAGACAGTGTGAGGAGACTATGATGTGGAAACGTCAGCTCATGATAGTAAATAATTTACTGTATTCGCTTGTGTGCATGTTTTGATACAAGTAACCTATACCGTCTAATATCAGTCGTGCATGATGTGTTATAATCGATAGCCTATGTCCGCGTGGGAGCCTATAGCATAACTGCTTTTGTCTTGCTTCACAGATGCAGACCCTATATGTTCCAATTAGAATTGCGCATGAAATCCAAACCTTACGGTGGAGAGGGAGAGAGAGAGCGAGGGGAGAGAGAGAGAGAGAGAGAGAGAGAGAGAGAGCGAGAGCGAGCGAGGCCGATGTGGATGAAGACTTGTGCAAATCATGAATGATGGTGTTCTTGTAACACTTGAATAGGCGGAACATGAGGGAACAACAGCATTTCAACCGTAACATCTGTCCGGTGGCCAAGCTGCAATCCATAATTCATGTTCGTGAACGTAAAGTTATTTCTGAGTTGAACATCGGATTTCAACGTTGGGTAGCCTAGCACGTCTTCGGGTAGCCTACCAACCGTGCACAGCCTAGTCACCTGCCTCGACTACCGCTCTTCAACCCTCCCTCTTCTCCAGCATCGCGGCTCTGGTGGTGGACGGGTGTAGTCTGGTATATGGGTGTTGAACTGATGTCTCCGCCTGTTAGGAATCTAAAGTGCCCCTCGCCGGTGATGTGTCAGTGTAAGGTCATCTGCAGCAACCGGACTCTCTCCCTCATGTTCGGTTGCAAGGTAAGCTTAGAACAGGTTCGGTGTAACAGTTGTTGTAGCGACGCTATTACGTCGACGGAGAGAGAACGCGAGGAGATGATGAGACGACTTAAAAAGATGAATGAGATACCACAGTGCGCGCGCGTGTGTCGGTGTGTGTATTTGTGCGTAAGCATGTTCCTAGTTTGTGTTCAAAGTGCTACACAAGCCTAAACCATTCTGTTGACACAATTAAATTGCTGACTGGGCATTGTGATCATTTCCCCACAGATAGCCCACTGCCTTACATTTAGGTGACTGTTTGTGTTTTCACTTCCCCCATTATGATTTCCATCGCCGATTATCTGGGGTTTTGAAATGTGACCATCTGCAATATGTGTTACATGTGTTCCCTGGTGTTCCAGGCCTGCGCGTGTGGATTATTCACGCCTCATAATACCGTACGGTATGTTCAGATCACAACACCGTGGTTAAGCGTGGTTGCACGCCGATATTTAGATGTTTCATTTCCATAGGCCATTTACATGGCATATCGACCGGCATAGCCTATCTGAGCCAGCCATGCATGTTACGTAGATGGTACCGTTTGATTATCTTATAAAGACACGAACAACTCACATTATACTTCACAGTTGTGCTGTTCGGGACAATGGGCAGGGTGTAAACCAGCGGGAGCATTGTTCTGCTTTACCATACAGCTGTGTGGTCATGAGTTTTGTGTTTTGCTTCCCGACAAAAGAGATACAGATATAGCTTGTTGTTCTTGTAATCTGAGCGAGTTGTTTGTGACCTTGGGATAAATCGCTAAATGCGTTCACTTTGATGACACCCATCATTCCATATAGGATGTTAATTGGTAGGGGCGATGTCTATTGTGAATCACTAGTGTAAGGAATGGTGCCACTGCTAATTAAATCACTCTCATGGAGACCAGACTGTGTCTATATTGACTGTATTTAATGCCACCAGCCTTGGTAGGCAAAAGGTGTTTTGGAGTGAGTTCATTGAAAAGGTCTTTAGAACGTCTGTAGAACCAGTAGATTTGTCACCCAGTGGTGAGCTAGGCTTGTGTGTTTCCAGTTGGGCAACCACAGCCTGTGTATATAAGTTAAAGGCCCAATGCAGCTGATTTGATCTCAATATCAAATCATTTCTGGGTGACAAGTACCTTCCTGTTGTTTTTTTTCTCTTCAATTCAAATGGTCAAAACAAAGAGCAGTTTCTCAAGCAAGAATTGTGCTAGAACTGTCTGAGTGAGGGGCCTAGTTGAATGAGCCTAATGGGAGGAATATGCAACCTGAAAACTAGCACGGTGATGTCGCCAGGCAGGCCAAAACTCCATCCCACCAAAAGTATTTTCAAACAGCACTTACACTAAAATGGCGTCATCGTTTTCCTAATTTCACGGAGTTATTCCAACCTTGTAGTGTGGAAATATATATGTCAAACATAGGAAAAAAATCAAGTTTTTGACTTCACTGGTTCTTTAATGCTCTCTGTAACGCTTTCAAAGACACTTACTAATAAGATAGGGGTTGTCATATGGCCTTATCTGTAGGTTTGAGTGCCTCATGTCATATGGCCTTATCTGTAGGTTTGAGTGCCTCATCCCCCCCCCACCCTCCCATTTTCAGGTGTTTCCGGCCTGACAGCTTGCTCTGCCTCCTTCCACATGGCATGGAATGGGTCTTCTGCCTGTTTTCCTCCCAGTCTGTTAGCTGTATCTAGCCAACCATTTCTTCTGTGACTCTGCCAAATGGCCATGCTGTGTCCACTAGCAAGGTGCCTAGGACTCCCTCCTTGATCTGGCCACAGTGCTGTGTGAAAGTGGGTTTCTCTCTGGCCCACTGATTGACGGGGCTGTCTCTGACGTGTACAGATCCTTGGGTTCCCCCATGAGACCCAGGAAGCACCTCCACTTCGCCTCCTCTCACCTCCCTTCAGCACCAGACACTACTGCCCACCTTCCCTCCCACCCTCAACACCATCCTGGTCCACACCCACACTCAAACAGACTCCACTCCAAAGCCACTACAAATAGCAATATGTCCCCTCCTCCCCTTCTACTCAGATCACCATGTGAACACGAGGCACTGGTGAGAATTGTTGGAGCGTACCAATCATTTGAAGTGTATTGAAAATCAAAATGGAAGTACTGACATGCACTTATACAAAAGGGGAGACAGTTGGCCAGCACTTGGTTTCAGTCTTAGCATGATTTATTGTTCTTCCTGTTTCACATGCTGGAAATAGGTCAATTTCCTGCCTACTTCCTGGGTACTACTGGAACAGGCTATTGTTCCACTGTGTGTGTTATGTTCCAATACTTTCTCTACACTGCTCAACTCCTAAGGTGATCTCCACGGTGGCGATGTCCTGAATGAACCTCCGTTACGCACGTTCACCTCTCCACCTAGCAGTCATGATAGTGCTAGTCACTCCACTGTCATTGAAACGCCTGGTTTTCATGTGGAAGAGAGCGATTGAGGAAGTTCTGCTGTGTACTTTGCTGCGGTTTAGTACTCCTATCGGCAGTATGTGTAAATATTCGACTTCCTGAAATGAAGTCAGCGGAGCTTGTAAGAGATGTTTGTTTTTCCTAGAGACCCATCATCAAAACTTGAAAGCTGTGTTTAGTGTGACCTGGTTTGAGTTGCTGTTCTGGTTGAGGGGGATGGGGGAGGTCTTTGAGGATAGCAGTTCAAGTTGAGGCTAACTCTCCCAGTCGTGAATGGTTAAAGACTGTTCCGACCCAACATGGGGATCAATGCTCAGCACACTCAGGGAATTTACTTATGAGCTCTCTACCGGAAAACACTGGGCTGTACTCTCTACCGGAACACTGGGCTGTACTCTCTACCGGAACACTGGGCTGTACTCTCTACCGGAACACTGGGCTGTACTCTCTACCGGTCAATGGGCTGTACTCTCTACCGGAACACTGGGCTGTACTCTCTACCGGAACACTGGGCTGTACTCTCTACCGGTCAATGGGCTGTACTCTCTACCGGAACACTGGGCTGTACTCTCTACCGGAACACTGGGCTGTACTCTCTACCGGAACACTGGGCTGTACTCTCTACCGGTCAATGGGCTGTACTCTCTACCGGAACACTGGGCTGTACTCTCTACCGGAAAACACTGGGCTGTACTCTCTACCGGTCAATGGGCTGTACTCTCTACCGGAACACTGGGCTGTACTCTCTACCGGAACACTGGGCTGTACTCTCTACCGGAACACTGGGCTGTACTCTCTACCGGAACACTGGGCTGTACTCTCTACCGGAACACTGGGCTGTACTCTCTACCGGAACACTGGGCTGTACTCTCTACCGGAACACTGGACTGTACTCTCTACCGGAACACTGGGCTGTACTCTCTACCGGAACACTGGGCTGTACTCTCTACCGGGAACACTGGGCTGTATTCTCTACCGGAACATTGGGCTACTCACAGGAACCCAAGGACCCGCTGTCACTCACTGCCAACAAGCCAATAACACAATCAATAAGCCTGTAATACTCCTCACCTGCCTGCCCCCACAAAGACTCAGATGGCCATGAGTCATATGAGTCAGATCCTGCAGTTCTCTGTAGGAATGTAAATCGGTGTTGTCTTGTAAGTGTTCAGCTTATTCAGAGCGTTCTATTCTGGGGGTATGCACTTCAGACGGCTAGCTGGCTTAGTAGTTTCACTAACACACTTTCCCCTAGATCAAGCTGACCCATTTATTCTGCCGCTTGTGTTGTCTTCTGTTGGATTCAGTACTGGACCTCTTCCACTCTGAATGATCTACTGTATCTACCATCATGCTGGGAATGGGCTGGCGTATTCAGCAGAGTAACTGTATGATAGTAAAGAGAGGATATTGAACTGACTATCTTCCCTCTTCCTCCTCTCTCCTCTCGTCTGTTCTCTCCTTCCCTTTCTTTCCCCACTCTCCTCTCGTCTGTTCTCTCCTTCCCTTTCTTTCCCCACTCTCCTCTCGTCTGTTCTCTCCTTCCCTTTCTTTCCCCACTCTCCTCTCGTCTGTTCTCTCCTTCCCTTTCTTTCCCCACTCTCCTCTCTTCTGTTCTCTCCTTCCCTTTCTTTCCCCACTCTCCTCTCATCTGTTCTCTCCTTCCCTTTCTTTCCCCACTCTCCTCTCTTCTGTTCTCTCGTTCCCTTTCTTTCCCCACTCTCCTCTCGTCTGTTCTCTCCTTCCCTTTCTTTCCCCACTCTCCTCTCTTCTGTTCTCTCCTTCCCTTTCTTTCCCCACTCTCCTCTCTCTTCTGTTCTCTCCTTCCCTTTCTTTCCCCACTCTCCTCTCATCTGTTCTCTCCTTCCCTTTCTTTCCCCACTCTCCTCTCTTCTGTTCTCTCCTTCCCTTTCTTTCCCCACTCTCCTCTCTCTTCTGTTCTCTCCTTCCCTTTCTTTCCCCACTCTCCTCTCATCTGTTCTCTCCTTCCCTTTCTTTCCCCACTCTCCTCTCTTCTGTTCTCTCCTTCCATTTCTTTCCCCACTCTCCTCTATTCTGTTCTCTCCTTCCCTTTCTTTCCCCACTCTCCTCTCATCTGTTCTCTCCTTCCCTTTCTTTCCCCACTCTCCTCTCATCTGTTCTCTCCTTCCCTTTCTTTCCCCACTCTCCTCTCATCTGTTCTCTCCTTCCCTTTCTTTCCCCACTCTCCTCTCGTCTGTTCTCTCCTTCCCTTTCTTTCCCCACTCTCCTCTCGTCTGTTCTCTCCTTCCCTTTCTTTCCCCACTCTCCTCTCTCTTCTGTTCTCTCCTTCCCTTTCTTTCCCCACTCTCCTCTCATCTGTTCTCTCCTTCCCTTTCTTTCCCCACTCTCCTCTCATCTGTTCTCTCCTTCCCTTTCTTTCCCCACTCTCCTCTCGTCTGTTCTCTCCTTCCCTTTCTTTCCCCACTCTCCTCTCGTCTGTTCTCTCCTTCCCTTTCTTTCCCCACTCTCCTCTCTCTTCTGTTCTCTCCTTCCCTTTCTTTCCCCACTCTCCTCTCGTCTGTTCTCTCCTTCCCTTTCTTTCCCCACTCTCCTCTCGTCTGTTCTCTCCTTCCCTCTCTTTCCCCACTCTCCTCTCGTCTGTTCTCTCCTTCCCTCTCTTTCCCCACTCTCCTCTCATCTGTTCTCTCCTTCCTTCTCTTAACCCACTCTTCTCTCCTTCACACCCCCCCACTCTTCTCTCCATCCCTCTCTCCCTGGTCTTTTCTATCATTCCCGCTGGCTGGCTTGGCGTTACTCTTGCACAAGCCCATTACTGTGTAGACTTGCTGGGTTGAATCCCAGCCAATGAGTGGACAACTGAAACTAGAGATGCCAAAATGTCAGTGGAACAAATGGAGTGAAGCCCTGAACTTAATGTGAAGCCAACACACACTAGAACATATGGTTCACATTCTCTTAATAACCCCAAAGGATTCCAAATGTCTTTTTTGTCTTGATGTTTTGTCCGTGGAATCTCTTTATGGAGATGACCGGTAGTGATTGAACTGAGAGCTGCTGTGTCGTGTGCAGGCTGTCTCAGCCTGCCCAGCAGCTGTCCTGGATACGCTGTCCCTTAAGACCACACATGAGAGATTTAATTGATTGAATTATCTTCCATTGTCTTAAGTTAAGAGTAAGCATTAATTGGTAAACAATGACTTTAAATCTAACTAGCAGTGCATGTGACTGTAACTGTCATGACACAAGACGAGACCCAGATGCGGACACAGGAGGCAGACGGTTGGATCTTACCATGTTTATTAATCCAAAAGGGGTTAGGCGAGAGAATGGTCGTGGACAGACAAAAAGGTCAAAACCAGATCAGAGTCCAGGAGGTACAGAGTGGCAGACAGGCTTGTGGTCAAGGCAGGCACAGAGTCCAGAAACAGGCAAGGGTCAAAACCCGGAGGACCAGAAAAAGGAGAATAGCAAAAAGCAGGAGAACGGGGAAAGACGCTGGTTGACTGGGAAAAACATACAAGACGAACTGGCACAGAGAGACAGGAAACACAGGGATAAATACACTGGCCCAGAGAGACAGGAAACACAGGGATAAATACACTGGGCCAGAGAGACAGGAAACACAGGGATAAATACACTGGGCCAGAGAGACAGGAAACACAGGGATAAATACACTGGGCCAGAGAGACAGGAAACACAGGGATAAATACACTGGGCCAGAGAGACAGGAAACACAGGGATAAATACACTGGCCCAGAGAGACAGGAAACACAGGGATAAATACACTGGGCCAGAGAGACAGGAAACACAGGGATAAATACACAGGCCCAGAGAGACAGGAAACACAGGGATAAATACACTGGCCCAGAGAGACAGGAAACACAGGGATAAATACACTGGCCCAGAGAGACAGGAAACACAGGGATAAATACACTGGGCCAGAGAGACAGGAAACACAGGGATAAATACACTGGCCCAGAGAGACAGGAAACACAGGGATAAATACACTGGGCCAGAGAGACAGGAAACACAGGGATAAATACACTGGGGGGAAATCAGCGACACCTGGAGGGAGTGGAGGAAATCACAAGGACAGGTGAAACAGATCAGTGTCTGACAGTTACATACGTTGTCACGTCCAAAGTAGATATATTTTCTTGTCTACCTCCACTCCTCTGATAACAAAAAGAAGGAATGTTTTCCAACATTTTTTCTCTCTGCATTTCTCTTTGTCTCTGTTAGTATGTGGTTTGGATGAGTCTTGAAACACATTGTCATCACCTCACTCCTCCCCGCTCTCTCCTCCACCCCTCCCACCTTTGTCCTTGTTCTTTCTTTCCCCCTCTATCTTGACCCTCTCCCATTTCTCATCATCCCTCTCTCAAAAACCCGTCCCTCTCTTTCTCATTTCTCCTCTTCCCTCTCTCAAACCCCCTCCTCTTCCCCCTCTTTCTCATTTCTCCTATTCCCTCTCTCAAACCCCCTCTCTTTCTCATTTCTCCCCTTCCCTCTCAAACTCCCTCCCCCTCTCTTTCTCATTTCTCCCCTTCCCTCTCAAACTCCCTCCCCCTCTCTTTCTCGTTTCTCCTCGTCCCTCTCTCAAACCCCCTCCCCCTCTCTTTCTAATTTCTAATTTCTCCTCTTCCCTCTCTCAAACCCCCACTCTTTTTAATTTCTCCTTTTCCCTCTCTCAAACCCCCACTCTTTTTAATTTCTCCTCTTCCCTCTCTCAAACCCCCTACCCCCTCTCTTTCTCATTTCTCATTTCTCCTCTTCCCTCTCTCAAACCCCCACTCTTTTTAATTTCTCCTTTTCCCTCTCTCAAACCCCCACTCTTTTTAATTTATCCTTTTCCCTCTCTCAAACCCCCACTCTTTTTAATTTCTCCTCTTCCCTCTCTCAAACCCCCTCCCCCTCTCTTTCTCATTTCTCCTCTTCCCTCTCTCAAACCCCTCCCCCTCTCTTTCTCATTTCTAATTTCTCCTCTTCCCTCTTTCTTCTCTCAAACCCCCTCCCCCTCTCTTTCTCATTTCTCCTCTTCCATCTCTCAAACCCCCTCCCCCTCTCTTTCTCATTTCTCCTCTTCCCTCTTCCTTCTCTCAAATCCCCTCCCCCTCTCATTCTCATTTCTCCTCTTCCCTCTCTCAAATCCCCTCCCCCTCTCTTTCTCATATCTCCTCTTCCCTCTATGAAACTCTCTCCCCCTTATGCCCCTACCCATCTCTGCCCATCTCTCTTCCTCTCATCTCTCTCCCACTCTCTCTCCCTGTGTGTTTTGTGGTCTTGCTGTCTCAGTGTAATGTGATCCAGCAGCAGTGCTGACTGCCCCCTGCTCTGGCACGGCAACACACTCTCTGCTCTGCTCTGGTTGCTAGGCAGCTGATCTGAGACCAGTCCTCTCCTCAGTGCACCTCCCTCGCCGGCCCGTCTGGCTGCTTCCAAAAAGAGCAGAGGGGATGGTAGCACCGTGACACCAATCCTAATGCCACACTCAATCTCAGGCCACCAGGCAGGCAGGAGACACTCAGTAAACCCCTCGAATCTTCTAGGTTTTGAGAGGACAGGTAGAGGCTCATCTGACGACAGTACGGCAAACTGTAGTGTAAGTGTACACAGCCAGGGAGTTGGGCTAGTCGGGTTAGCTGTGGACCGGTGCACAAACATAAACAATAACACTTAGGTTGCTCCAGCAAATTTGCTTTATGATGCCTTCTTGGGCTGTGTTTGTGTTAAAACATTGCATGCACTTTTGCAGCTCTCTGTGTCACTGCCTGAGTGTAGGCCACAGTGTGTGGCTAGCGCAGTGGGCTAGTTGTTGGAAGGTTGCCCAGGTGTTGGAGATCAGTAGGGTAGGAGATATGGTTATTGGTTAGTAACAGAGTGTTATCTTGCTGGGTAGGTAGGAGTCATGTGCTGCTGTGGTGTTGCTCCATTTGGTGGTGGAAGAGAATGGTCTTAGACTTACTTCATAGTGGCCCCATTTAGGGCCCCATATAGGGCCCCATTTTCTGTCCAAAAACAGCCTTCAGATGAACTTGTGGATTTGCTACAACAGTTTTTGTTATTTTTGTGCATAAATGGAACCACGTTGGAGTCGCCTGGCCTCCTTTAGGGGACGGAGTTAAAAATCACATCGCTAAGGCCCTTTCTTGGTTGGTGTATTCAAAGTGTAACAACCACAGAAGCACGGAAAGTTGACATGGATATGAGTCGCATTTTGCTGAGATGTAGGCTCTGTTTTGTCCCACAGGCACAGTGTCTGCATTGAAATGATAACTGTTGTTAACACGATCTACCCCTGATATGTGATGCCTAATAGCATTAACCCCCCTCTCTCTCCTTCTCTCTCTTCCTCCCCCACGTCTCTCTCTCCTTCTCTCTCTTCCTCCCCCACATCTCTCTCTTCCTACCCCACGTCTCTCTCTCCTTCTCTCTCTTCACCCCCCACATCTCTCTCTTCCTACCCCACGTCTCTCTCTCCTTCTCTCTCGTCCTCTTTCTATCTCTCTGTAGAAGTACCGGTACCAGGATGAGGAGACGCCCCCCTTGGAGCACAGTCCAGCCCATCTGGGTCAAGGGAAAAGTGCTGAAATGCTTCACATGAGTGACAAGAACCTCGCCGCCATGGAGGCAATGCATGGCTACACGCCGCACACACACATCTCCCCTATCAAGGTAGGACGCACACACATTTTTATAACTACACACCACACACACACACACCTTCTCCCCTTTAAAGAAGGACACACAGACAATCACAAGTCGAACACATCCCCCAATGCATGGTACCACCCACACACAGACACGACTGTCACACTGGGCGCACATACAAGGTGTTACTTACAAAAATAGCCCACATCTCACCCAGCAGGATCAACTAACTGTGTGTCATACAACAACACATCCATATCGGACAGTTTGACTCTCTGCTCTCTTCCGTCTCTCTGCTCTGGGAGAGATGTAGCCCGTCGAACCACCCCACTTGCTTACAGCTCCTTTAGGGCTGCACAGGCTTCCTGTGTAGATTAAGACATCGCGGGGGGGGGGGGGGGGGGGGCGCGAGAGATGGCTCAGGAGAACATACCTGTCTTAATCTACACCGGAAGTCCGTCCGACCCTAGTGCAACTGTAAGCAAGCTGGTCGGATATGTGGCTAGAGAGAGATTGTGAGCGCTAAGCTCCGAGACAAGGAGAATATAGAGGCTACAGTAAAGCTCGTGGGCATGCAGCCAAAGGACACTACTGACATGAGTACAAGCGTGAACGCAGTCACCTTACAGCACATTAATACTAACAGCACATTAATGGGTGTAATATGGGTGATTCTACAGAAGTGGTGCAAATTGCAGTCCCACACCCCCCAAAAAAACGATTTAAATAAACAGTTAGGTCTCCAAACTTAAGACATTTATTTCATCATGATATGTTCTAATTCAATCCAAGGCAATAACAAACATATTGTTTAATTAATATTGTACAAAATCATTGTACCTGTTAACCTCTGAGCGATTGTTTTGGACAGGGTCCGGGGATTTTTTGGGTGGTACTCCCCTCCCCTTCAGCCGTTTTTTGGTTAAAAAAAATTTGAAAGTGACATATCATTCGAAAGCTAGAGTACTTGTCTTTTTGGAAATCAAACTCAAATCTTACTGCTGGCATTGTCATAAAATTCCCCTCCCCCAACACCCCTCCCCATAAAGCTCAGAAATCATGCGCTATGGTCATGTTCATAGAGTATGCAATGTAGTTCAAGTCCCCAAAAGTGCAAACATTTAGTATGCATGGAAAGGGTACACCCTGACGGTTATTGTAAAGCAATGCATTTCCTTCTCCGTCCACATTACCTTGCATGCATCTGCCACATGCACTGTCGATCTATCTAATCGTTTGCAATAGTTCAAGTGAATGGGAAAAGAAGTTTGAAGCTTGTCTTATTTCAACAGCAAAAATAACTCCATAACTTGACAGCCCTGATTGCTAAGGTCCTTTTAAGATGTCAGGCTTGAAATGTGACCCGTTTGACTCACTACCCAGTTGGCCAAGAGACGTCATGTGATCTCCTACTGCTACCTAGTGGACGAACTGGGAATCAGACAGGGGATATATTTACATCAATGGATAGGTAGACTGATGCTTTCGACCTCATATGTATGTCATTCCTGTAAGACACGTTGCACAAGCAATGTTCCTATGGGAATATGCGCATGTTTAGAGCACCACAATAAGGCTTTCAACGTGGCACGTCATAGGATGCCACCTTTCCAACAGGTCAGTTTGTCAATTTTTTTCCCTGCTAAAGTTGGCCTGGTCAACTGTAAGTGCTGTTATTGTGAAGGGGAAACGTCTAGTAGAAACAATGGCTCAGCCGCGAGGTGGTAGGCCACGTAAGCTCACAGAATGTGACCGCCAAGTGCTGAAGTACGTAGCGCGTAAAGATGGTCTGTCCTCGGTTGTAACACTCACGATCGAGTTCCAAACTGCCTCTGGAAACAACATCAGCACAAGAACAGTTAGACGGGAGCTTGGGTTTCCACGGCCGAGCAGCGGCACACAAGCCTAAGATCACCATGCGCAATGCCAAGTGTCAGCTGGAATGGTGTAAAGCTTGCCGCCATTGGACTCTGGAGCAGTGGAAACACGAACTCTGGAGTGATGAATCACGCTTCACCATCTGGCAGTCCAATGGATTAATCTGGGTTTGGCTAATGCCAGGAGAATGCTACCTGCACCAATGCATAGTGCACACTGTAAAGTTTGGTGGAGGAGGAATAATGGTCTTGGGCAGTTTTTCATGGTTTGGGCTAGGCCACTTAGTTCCAGTGAGGTGAAATCTTAATGCTACAGCACACAATGACATTCTAGATTAGTCTGTGCTTTCAACTTTGTGGCAACAGTTTGGGGAATGTCCTTTCCTGTTTCAGCATCACAATGCCCCCGTGCACAAAGCGAGGTCCCTACAAACTGATTTGTTTGTCGAGATTGGTGTGGAAGAACTTGACTAGCCTGCACAGAGCCCTGACCTCAACCCCATCGAGCACCTTTGGGATGAATTGGAACTTATGAAAATTGTCTGAAAAGGTATATTTATAATAATAACAACCCTCCTTTTTACTTGATCTTAATTGTTATGATTAAAATCATTATTATGATCATCATTATAATAATAAGTGATGTCGTTATTATTAGTAGGCTTTGTATAGTATCCTTGGTATAACTACCATCGAGCTGTAGGCCTAAGAGCGCGTCCTGTTTAGTCTTAATACCATACCTTACTTAGGCCTATATTTCATTATATAGGCTACTGTATCAATTGATCATTCATTCGTTCATGCCATCACACAGCATACGAGTCATTCATGATGTGAAAGGTAACCAAGCATTTTAGTTGTAAAATAAAATGACAAAGTGACCATTGAACAATTAGCATAAACAATAAATAGGCCTAAACAGTTCCATTTCGGGAATTGCATTCGCGAGTGATTGCGACTGTTTTCAGTCGTTGCTTTAATGAAGGCTTTATAACAACAAAAAACATTCAAAAGTTACAACAGACTCTCTGCTACACTGTGTTGTTTACATTGTTCAAAATGGTCAGAGAGATTATTATTGTCATCTAACAGCACCTGAGCAACCACGACATGGACAGCGTGATAAATACTGTTGATGTTCTGTGGTGGTCGCTGCTGCAGCAGAGAGAGAGAGAGACTTTCACAGTAAGAAGTTCACTACCTAACATCTACAATATCAATACATCTTTTAAGTACAGTTTTAGGACAAAAAAAATATGTGTTTGCTGGGATGTACATCAGTCCAAATGAAAGATACTCAGCCTATGTTATAGCTATAAGAATTCTTTAGAGTCGAAAATAAGTCAAAGTTGTCCAAAATGAAGCAGTCACAATGGAAACAATTGACATCATAGAGATATATAGAGGACTCATCTTTGTATCTGTGCTATTATTGGTGTCTGTGACAGCACGAGCAGGCAGCGCCATTGAGGCTATTTCCAACTGCTCTACCAACTGAGCTACAGAGGACCACCATGTGGGTAGTGGACAAGTACACACTTCAGGAAAACGTGTAGAGAATTGAGATGCATAGCCAGCAGAGGGGGCTCCAACCAGCCCAAACATTGACATCTATTTGACCAAACCATAGATGTCTATAACGTGCTATACTGTGTTCTTCTGTACTGTACTGTGCTCTACTCTACTGTACTATACTGTATAGAGTGAGGCAGGTAGCCTAGCAGTTAAGAGCATTGGGCCAGTAAAGGAAATCCCCGAGCCGACTAGGTTAAAAATATGCCGATGTGCCCTTGAGCAAGGCACTTAACACGAATCGCTCCTGTATGTCGCTCTGGATAAGAGCTTCTGCTAAATGACTCAAATTTAAATGTGCTGTACTGTACTCGAGTTTACTCTACTTGAGTTTCTTACAATTGAAGAAAGGACCCCTGGACTATTGCCTTGACCTTGTCATGGTTTCAACTCACTGCGTCTGGATCTGGATCTTGGGACCAATGTCCTGGTATTAATCTTGGTCTTGGCTCCAAACCATAGGCAAGCCAATTTGAAGAAGACAAAGCTCTCTGATCATTGGCTGATCACTCCCAACCCATAGGAATCCCCACCCAGTTGACTACTTTCAAATGGTGGAAGCCCTCAATGGCCATAGCTATACTTAAAGGAGTTGTACCCATACAGAGTCCTCTATTTATGATTGACTTGACACCGAAACGCCTGTTATTTTTTATTTTTTTTGTGCGATTGCAAATTGATTAGATGCATAAGTCATTCAATCAATCAACAGGTTTCAGATTCATACAGTCAACACTGAACATTTTACAGAGAACAATAGAGATGATGTTTATCTTAATTCAATTGTAAGGTTTAGAAAATCAGGTTAAAAGTCATGTTTTTACTATTTTGTTCATTTGGTATGCAAATACAATTTATTAAATGAATCTGTAATAGGTTCATCAAAATGATCACTACTGTGCATTATTCTCTCTTTATTGCAACTTTGTCACAGTTTCAGTAGTTTCACAGTTTCAGTTTCACACATTTAGTGGGGTGGTAAGCAATTCAGGTAAAATGTCAAATATGCAACACAAAATATGTGTGTGTGTATTATATGACATACTGTATGTTGGAAGACTTGTGCTGGACGTTTGGGAATAATAGGTCATAAATAACTTCGAACGCCCAATGTGCACCACTTCTGTTCAATGACCCATATGCACAGACACGAGCACACACATGTATACACACCCAGATGATATTTTCGTTGTTGAAGGGATACCAGGCACCTTCCTCTCTGATCTATACAGAATCGTCTATTTCTATCACTCGACATCCTTTTCCTGTCCTTCTCTCCCTCGGTGCGTTCTCTCTCGGGACACATGCATTCCCATCCGTCTATGCTTCTGTGACCGACGTTCACAGTGTGCCAGTGTGCCTCAGTCAATCTGTGTGCTGGATTTCTTTTTGTGTACTCTGACGTGACGTGATATGATATGTGATATAATATAATCCGCCTTTTCCTGGACTTATTTTTGATCCAGTAGGCAGGAGGGGAGAGTCAAGTACCGTGAAAAAAACGATCGCAAACCGTATCAAAGTTGCTTGAGAGAAAGATCATTAGGACTTCACTGAGAATGTCTACGATGTCACATTTGGACCTTTGCGATATGACGTCAGTGAAACATCATCAGCCCAGTTGAATTGTCCTACACTCCCTGTCCAAAGGACCTAAGGGGATTTGATGTCTCTTCTTTCTTCTGTATATCTCTGTATATGCTGCTCGTATCAAACGCCCCTCCGTGGGACTGTCTGGTTAGTATAGATTTAGGCTGGATTAGATTATCACTGATTCAGGTTATTGTGTTGCCGATAATACGCCACCTGCATTTGTGTTGTTGGGACAAATCAAATCCAATAACCTTTGATTGGTCCCGTACACATATTTTGTAGGTGTTATTGCGGGGTTAAAGGGAAACGCTTATGTTTCTAGCTCCAACAGTGCAGGGTCTACCTAACAATAGAAAACGATACACGCAAATCGCACAAGAAAAATAAAAGAAAGGTATGAAGAAATATATAAATATTAGAACGAGAAATGTCAGAGTGAGGAATATAAATACCTATATGATGGTGTACAGTATGTAGACATTATGGACAGTATATGAATAGAAAAGGTGTGTACAGCAGTAGTTAAAGTGCATTCGGGAATTATTCAGACCCCTTCCCCTTTTCCACATTTTGTTACTTTACAGCCTTATTCTAAAATGGATTGAGTACATTTTTCCCCTCATCAATCTACACACGACACCCCGAAAATGACAAAGCGAAAAGTAGGTTTTTAGAATTCTTTGCAAAAGTATTACACAAATAAAAAGTATTCAGACCCTTTGCTATGAGACTCAGTATTGAGCTCAGGTACATCCTGTTTCCATTGCTCACCCGTGAGATGTTTCTACAACTTGGAGTCCACGATGGGAGAACCTTCCAGAAGGACAACCATCTCAGCAGCACTCCACCAATCAGGTCTTTATGGTAGAGTGGCCAGACGGAAGCCACTCCTCAGTAAAAGGCACATGACAGCCCACTTGGAGTTTGCCAAAAGGCACTTAAAGGACTCTCAGACCATGAGCAACAAGGTTCTCTGGTCTGATGAAACCAAGATTGAACTCTTTGGCCTGAATGCCAAGCGTCATGTCTGGAGGAAACCTGGCACCATCCCTACGGTGAAGCATGGTGGTGGCAGAATCATGCTGTAGGAATGTTTTTCAGTGGCAGGGACTGGGAGACTAGTCGGGATTGAGGGAAAGATGAATGGAGAAAAGTACAGTGAGATTATTGATGAAAACCTGCTCCAGAGCACTCAGAACCTCAGACTTGGGTGAAGGTTCACCTTCCAACAGGACAACGACCCTAAGAAAACAGCCAAGACAATGCAGGATTGGCTTCGGGACAAGTCTCTGAATGTCCTTGAGTGGCCTAGTCAGAGCCCGGACTTGAACCCGATCGAGTATCTTTGGAGAGACCTGAAAATAGCTTTGCAACAATGCTCTCCATACAACCTGACAGAACTTGAGAGGATCTGCAGAATGGGTGAATCTCCCCAAATACAGGTGTGCCAAGCTTGTAGCATCATTTCCAAGACTCAAGGCTGTAATCACTGCCAAAGGTGCTTCAACAAAGTACTGAGTAAAGGGTCTGAATACGTATGTAAATGTAATATTTCAGTTTTAAATTTTTTTGATACATTTGCAAAAGTATATTTTTAAAAAACAACGTTATTTGCTTTGTCATTATGGGGTGTTGTGTGTAGATTGATGAGGAACACATTTTTTTCAAATACATTTTAGAATCAGGCTGTAACGTAACAAAATGTGGAAAAGGGGTCTGAATACTTTCCGAATGCACTGTATATAGGATGAACCTTGACTAGAATACAGCATATACAAATGAAGTGGATAAACAACATGTAAACGTTCTTAAATTGACCAGTGTTCAATGACGATTTACAGTGACTTCTGAAAATATTCACACCCTTTGACTTACAGCCTCAGTTCAAAATGGACTAAATAAAAGCAATTCTCACCCATCTTCACACAATAACGACATAACGGCAAATTGAAAACATGACAGCCACATTTCTTGAAAATGAAATACAGAAATATATCATTTACATAAGTATTCACACCTAATCAATTCTTTGTATAAACATCTTTGGCAGCAATTACAGAGTCTGTCTGGATCTGGTCTCTAAGAGCTTTCTAAACCTGGATTGTACAACATTTGCCCATTATTCTTTTCAATATTCTTCAAGCTCTGTCACATTTGTTGTTGATCATTGCTAGACATCCATTTTCAGGTCATGCCATTGATTTTCAAGTAGATTTAAGTCAGGTTTTCCTCTTGGATTTTGCCAGTGCTTAACTCCATTCCATTTCATTTTTATCCTGAAAAACTCCCCAGGCCCTAAACGATTACAAGCATATCCATAACATGATGCAGACACCACTATGCTTGAAAATATGGAGAGTGGTACTTAGTAATGTGTTGTATTGGATTTGCCCCAAACATAACACTTTGTGTTCGGGACAAAAAGTTAATTGCTTTGCCACATTTTTTGCAGTTTTACTGCAAACAAGATGCATGTTTTGGAATATTTTTATTCTGTACAGGCTTCCTTCTTTTCACTCTGTCAATTAGGTTACCATTGTGGAGTAACTAAAATCAGTAACTACATCCATCCAGTAACTACATCCATTTTCTCTTATCATTCGACTCTCTAACTGTTTTAAAGTGACCATTGGCCTCGTGAAATCCCTGACTGGTTTCTATCCTCTCCGGAAACTGAATTAGGAAGGACGCGTGTGATTTTGTAGTGACTGGGTGTATTGATACACCATCCAAAGTGTATTTAATAACTTCATCATGCTCAAAGGGATATTCAATGTCTGCTTTTCATCTACCAATAGGTGCCCTTCTTTACGAAGCATTGGAAAACCTCCTTGATCTTTGTCATTGAATCTGTGTTTGAAATTCACTGCTCGACTGAGGGACCTTATAGATAATTGCATGTGTGGGGTACAGAGATGATTTAGTTATAAAAAAAAAATACATTAAACATGCAACTTACAGTGCCTTGCAAATGTTTTCGGCCCCCTTGAACTTTGCGACCTTTTGCCACATTTCAGGCTTCAAACATAAAGATATAAAACTGTATTTTTTTGTGAAGAATCAACAACAAGTGGGACACAATCATGAAGTGGTTGTGATTTTTAACAAATCAAAAACTGAAAAATTGGGCGTGCAAAATTATTCAGCCCCTTTACTTTCAGTGCAGCAAACTCTCTCCAGAAGTTCAGTGAGGATCTCTGAATGATCCAATGTTGACCTAAATGACTAATGATGATAAATACAATCCACCTGTGTGTAATCAAGTCTCCGTATAAATGCACCTGCACTGTGATAGTCTCAGAGGTCCGTTAAAAGCGCAGAGAGCATCATGAAGAACAAGGAACACACCAGGCAGGTCCGAGATACTGTTGTGAAGAAGTTTAAAGCCGGATTTGGATACAAAAAGATTTCCCAAGCTTTAAACATCCCAAGGAGCACTGTGCAAGCGATAATATTGAAATGGAAGGAGTATCAGACCACTGCAAATCTACCAAGACCTGGCCGTCCCTCTAAACTTTCAGCTCATACAAGGAGAAGACTGATCAGAGATGCAGCCAAGAGGCCCATGATCACTCTGGATGAACTGCAGAGATCTACAGCTGAGGTGGGAGACTCTGTCCATAGGACAACAATCAGTCGTATATTGCACAAATCTGGCCTTTATGGAAGAGTGGCAAGAAGAAAGCCATTTCTTAAAGATATCCATAAAAAGTGTTGTTTAAAGTTTGCCACAAGCCACCTGGGAGACACACCAAACATGTGGAAGAAGGTGCTCTGGTCAGATGAAACCAAAATTGAACAATGCAACAATGCAAAACGTTATGTTTGGCGTAAAAGCAACACAGCTCATCACCATCACCCTGAATACACCATCCCCACTGTCAAACATGGTGGTGGCAGCATCATGGTTTGGGCCTGCTTTTCTTCAGCAGGGACAGGGAAGATGGTTAAAATTGATGGGAAGATGGATGGAGCCAAATACAGGACCATTCTGGAAGAAAACCTGATGGAGTCTGCAAAAGACCTGAGACTGGGACGGAGATTTGTCTTCCAACAAGACAATGATCCAAAACATAAAGCAAAATCTACAATGGAATGGTTCAAAAATAAACATATCCAGGTGTTAGAATGGCCATGTCAAAGTCCAGACCTGAATCCAATCGAGAATCTGTGGAAAGAACTGAAAACTGCTGTTCACAAATGCTCTCCATCCAACCTCACTGAGCTCGAGCTGTTTTGCAAGGAGGAATGGGAAAAAATGTCAGTCTCTCGATGTGCAAAACTGATAGAGACATACCCCAAGCGACTTACAGCTGTAATCGCAGCAAAAGGTGCCGCTACAAAGTGTTAACTTAAGGGAGCTGAATCATTTTGCACGCCCAATCTTTCAGTTTTTGATTTGTTAAAAAAGTTTGAAATATCCAATAAATGTCGTTCCACTTCATGATTGTGTCCCACTTGTTGTTGATTCTTCACAAAAAAATACAGTTTTATATCTTTATGTTTGAAGCCTGAAATGTGGCAAAAGGTCGCAAAGTTCAAGGGGGCCGAATACTTTCGCAAGGCACTGTATGTGGGTATGTGAGTTGTTAAGCACATTTTTACTCTTGAACTTGTTTAGGCTTGCCATAACGAAGGGGTTGAATACTTATTGACTCAAGACATTTCAGCTTTACTTTATTATATATATATATGAAGAAAATCAAGGTGTGTGAATACTTTCTGAGGGCACCAGTCTCTATGGTGCAGGGTTGAGCACCGGGTGATAGCTGGCTAGTAACAGTAACTGAAGTTCAGGGCAGTGTACTGGGCGGAGGCCTGCTAGTAATGATTATTTAACAGTCTTTTGGCCTGGAGATAGAATCTGTTTTTCAGTCTCTCGGTCCCAGCTTTGATGCACGTGTTCTGTCGCTGCCTTCAAGATGGTAGCGGGGTGGACAGGCCGTGGCTCGGGTGGCTGGGGTACTTGATGATCTTCTTGGCCTTCCTGTGACACCGGGGGCACAAAGTTGTGCAGGTGCGAGGTTACTGCACCTGCAACACTTTGGAATACTGCCCTACTTTGTTGCCTCCACTTTGAGACTGTTAGATCCGTTATCACGGTCTCATTTGCCCCCTCATGTGTTAAGAAAGAGGAACAGCAACTAAATTTCTGCACTGGAGAAACTGAATTGACTTCAGGCGAAATGTTCCGTTTGTTGACATCAAAAACAATTACAAGTCCGGCTTTAATGGTACAATAATCATCACTGGTCCTTATTTTAAAATGGATAACTCCGGTCCTAGTTGCTGATTGGACGAGGAGAGATCAAGCCGTTATACAGTTTAGAATCTGGAATGCTACACCCCATGGCAGGAATAATGATGGTGACTGCAGGTTTTTTGTGTTTTTATTTAATTTTGTTTTTGCACAAAACCTGATTGCATTTCCACGTCCATGTCCCGATTCCATTCTTGTTTCTCGCCTTCTTATCGCCTGGCTTTCCCTCTCTTTCCTACCACTCTGCCTTGTTTGAACAAACAATACTAACCCCCTTCTATTCCAGTTGAATAATTGTATAATCCTTCCTTTGTTTACTTACGTCACTCCTCCTCCTCCTGGTTTGGGGTTGGGCACTTCTCTCTGTATGTTCACCTGCCTACCACTCTGCAATATAACCTCTCAGTGTATTGCCTTAATATTACTCACCTCCCATTTATACTATTTTATCCCGACTCGCTTTCTTTGCTGTGCTAATACCGATTCCTCTCAGTTCACCCCCTTCCTTGTTTCTTACTTCCTCACCAGTAGTTACCCCTCCTCTTTACCCTTTACCCTCCTCTGTTGTTTTGCAGCCGGTGTTGATGTCGTCAGGCCACAATCCTATGTACACCTCTGCTGTTTCCACACTGGTAAGAGCACAGCACCTCCTGATGCTCACAGCGCTTCTGTTCTGTCCTCACCATCATCATCATCATCATCATCGCAGTGGCTTTCTTACATCTTTACTTGTCATGTATTGTGACATCAGTCCTGCAAGTCGAGCTTGGTTGTAATTATCACAGTTTATCACAGTCTGTTGTAATAATGAGGTCATCTTCGCTGTGGTCATAGTGCTCATCTGTGACATGTGAGCAGGAGTTAGAATACTAGAATGTACATTAACCTTGAGATGATGGTCCAAAGGTCAGCCATGTTGGGCAGGGAGTTATTCAACCATGGTTTGCCAGTGCTGTGTTAAGATATTGTGTAAAACGATGACTGTGAAGAATGTATCTGCACTGTATGTATGTTAATTAGCTAGCCAGCCAGTTTTGAGGGAATGATTCCATTCATTTTTCACACTAACTGCCAGTATGCAAACATTCCATTTCAACAATGAAGTCAATCCGCAACCAAACACTGGCTGGAATCAGTTGATGATAGGATTTAGACAAGTTGTGAATGCAACAAATACTGCTATTGTATCAGATAATAGCACTGACAGCTTTCCAAGAAAACGACATCTCTTTACATATATTTTAGAGGCTATTCATACAGAATATTTTTATAAAACCTGTATAAACTGTATTTATAATTATATTACTATATTTTAGGTTGACTATAATTCCAATACACAATTTCTGATAAATCATATGCCTTACTTTTAATTTGCTGCATAAGTAAAAGCAGGAAATGCCTCCCCTATGCCTCTACTGTCATTCATTCAATTAGACTGGTTTTGGATTTCTCCCTGACCAAGATGTCTGCCATTTTTACTCCATTATGGAACTTTGAGGGCATATGACATATCCCCTCTAGTAATGTAATAGGATCTCTATTGTATGTGATGTGGTCATAATGTGGTCATGCTCATACAGAACCATCATTTGGACTGGTCGTTCTCACATTGCAGATGATGTTTTTTGCTACAGAGCGATGTTACATCTTCTGCAGTATCCACTTAGCTAATGTCTGTGTACTTTTTTATGTGTGAAATTTCACTCTGTTCTGAATCCAGGTGAAAAACATGTGATAAGCTCCTAATATTGTTATTTTGTGGTGAAAAGCAGGTTCTGACTAGAGGGAGTATGGCTACGACCGGAAGTGACATTTTCGTAGCAGGTTAGGGTCATTTACTCAGCAGGTTAGTATAATTCACGTGGCAGGTTAGGAGACTTAGGATAAGGTTGAGAAAATGTTTAGGGTTAGTTAAAACTCTCTCCTA
Source organism: Oncorhynchus kisutch (assembly GCF_002021735.2). Lineage (NCBI taxonomy): Eukaryota > Metazoa > Chordata > Actinopteri > Salmoniformes > Salmonidae > Oncorhynchus > Oncorhynchus kisutch. Next base: position 7,761,042 of record NC_034201.2, on the reverse strand, counting down.
ACCTGCTACGAGAAGTAACTTCCAGTCGTAGCTGCACTCCCTCTAGTCCCAACCTGAGAAGCATTGGCTGCCTAGTCTATTTGACTGGCTGATTGCCAAGGTCAGTTGTGATATTGTGTCAATGATCTATCTACATGATATGGACATTTGGATAATCCTTCTGTGAAGTACTGTATATTTCAATGGAGCTTTCGGCCAGGGCAGCAAGGATTGACTGTGGCCAGGAGGGGGCAGTGTTTAACTGTGGAATTATCATCTCTTTTTTTATAACCTTGAAAAGGTGACCATGCTGCATAAACAGTGATGCATATGTTTAATGATGAGTTGAGTTGTGATGAGTTGTTGTGAACAAATTGAAGTTGCTGTTGGACCATTATTCTGGCATTGAGGCGTTCAGTTACTGTTTGATTGAACGTTAGAATTGGCAAAACAAGTTACCTAAGAGTTACCTAAGCGACTTTGATGATGCCAGGCGCGCCAGCTTGGTCTCATAGACTAGACATTATATGGTAAACGTAAGGTTGCAAGTTGGAATCTAATCACAGACAACTTTTACATTTTAGCTAATTGCCAACTTTTCAACTACTTACTACTTTTGAGATACTTTGCAACTACCTAGCATGTTAGCTAACCCTTCCCTCTAACCCTTAAACCTAACCCCTAACCCTAACCTCTAGCCTAGCTAACATTAGCCACCTAGCTAGAATTCGTAACATATCATACAAAAAGTGTGATGGCCATCCATAAATTAATACATACCATACAAAATGTAACACATCATACTAAATGGAGTGTCTCGGATTTACATACAAAATAATATGAAATGCTTGGAGACCAGCTTGGGCACGCTGGTTCCAGTAGCTCAGAAATGACCGGCGGCCTGTGCTTTTCACGCAGGATAGTGTCTAGAGTTTTCCAGAGAATGGTACAACAAACCAAAAACATCGAGCAGTCCTACAGCTCGTTGTAGAGAGGTCGAAGGAGAATGGCAGGAATTGTGCAAGCGAACAGGCAGGCCACAATCAGGCAAATAACGGCGCAGTACAACAGTGGCGTGCAGAACGGCATCTCGGAACACACAACTCATCGGTCCTTGTCATGGATGGGCTATTGCAGCAGACAACCACACCGGGTTCGCGATCACCAACACAGGACAATTGAGGAGTGGAAAAATATTGCCTGCTCTGACGAGTCCCAGTTCCTGTTGCGTCATGCTGACGGCAGAGTCAGGATTTGGCGTCCATGGCCCCATCCTGCCAGGTGTCAACGGTACAGGCTGGTAGTGGTGGTGTAATGGTGTGGGGAACGTTAAGTCCCTTAATAACAATTGAGCAATGTTTCCATGCCCGAATAATTCAGGCTGTTCTGGGACAAAGAGGGGTCCGACCTGGTACTAGATGGTGTACCTAATAAACTCGCCGCTGAGTGTATATGCAGCTCATTAGAAATGAAGAAGGCAGGAAGGGTGAGGAGGGAGTGAGAAAAAAAAGGTTTTAACACATTTATCCCCATATGGCGTGTGTGCGTGTGTGTGTGTGTGTGTCAATATGGGCTGTGGTGTGATGCTGCATTGTGTAGAGTGCGCCTTAGGGATTCACCTCCCCAGACAGTCAGCAGTGATCCAATAAATTCTATCTCCCCCAACAAACGTACACCCGCACCCACACACTCTTGCCTCTGCATTGACAGGAAGACATTGATGTAAGTTTTATAGGCAGATGGCAGCAGTTGTGGTGTCGTTGGCTGCTAGGTGCTTAAATGTGCTCAGTTTGCAAACAACACTGAGGACTCCTGCCCTATTCTGCACTGTTCTTATGCTTTATGGGTAGGATCGCCTCAGGAAGCACTGCAGTGGGTTGGCATGGCAACAGGAGATGGCCCTGCCCTTACAAAAAAAAAATAACGTGAAAACAAAAACACGTGGTTTTCGGACACGTGAACATATCACTAGTGAAAGGTGGTGTTAACACGTGAACATATCACTAGTGAAAGGTGGTGTTAACACGTGAACATATCACTAGTGAAAGGTGGTGTTAACACGTGAACTCTAAATACGTGTAATACGTGTGAAAATATAGTTACACGTCAAAATTAAGATCAACACGTCAAACTGCAAATTTTACGTGTTTTTGTAAGGATGCTGGCTTAACCCTCCTCCTCAGTTATGGAGATGACTGCACCAGCGTCACGGTGCTTTGGCTTGGAGCCCTTAAGACTGTTTTCAGTCTGAGATCTAAATTAGGTCTAAATTAGACCTGTTTATGATAGGGCCTTCTGACAGGATATTTGACGGATTGGCTTTTAGCGCCAATCCAATGGGGTGTTTTTGTTGTATTAACCCTTCTTTATACATGATTATATTGATCCTTATTACCCAATACTACTCCCCCCATCCACTGCACTACACTCAACATTAGCCTACTTTACTCACTACACTATACTGTTCTATCACTCAACTGCCCCCCCCCCCCCCCCGCACTCTGCTCAGCATCCTCCCTCTCTCCCTCGCCTCCCATGTAATGTATGCTATTAGAGTTCAGTTCGTTTGACCCTCAGATTAACTGCCATGTTTGGGTTACAGTAAAGTAACCCAGTCATTTATTTCTGCAAGAATTCAATTAAAAATGTTCTCTAGTGTATTCCACCGGGGCCCTGCATTCTCCCTATTCCCTGCCTCTCTCCTCCCCTCCCTCTTTCTCTCTGCACTCCTCTCTGTATCTGACTTGTATATTCATTTTCTCCATCTTCCTTACTTTTCTTTAATAAATGTTTAAAGGCGTCCCTGCAGCTCCAATGTAATTACTGTGCAGGAGCAGCCCGGGTCTACTGGGGGAGGGGAGAGGAGAGAGCAGAGGAAGGCAAAGACGATGCGCGCTAGAAGAGGAGAGAATCGTCAGCATTAGATAGAGGCGAGGGGGGATCGTAGTGGGAGGGAGAGTAGAGAGTAGAGTGGGCCCTGTAATTGGAAGTGAGAGAAAATGAGGTAAGAGGGGGAGAAAGGTATTGTATTTACCAAAGTGAGGCTGTCAGCGCTGCATGTTCTTACATAACTCTTGTGTGTGTGTGTGCTTGTGTGTGTGAACGCGTGCACTTGTGCATATATACTGAGTGTACAAGACATTAGGAACACCTTCTTAACCTTCCACTCTACAAGGTGTCGAAAGCGTTTCGACAGGGATGTTGGCCCATGTTGACTCCAATGCTTCCCACAGTTGTGTCAAGTTGTCTGGATGTCCTTTGGGTGGTGGACCATTCTGGATACACATGGGAAACTGTTGAGTGTGAAAAACCCAGCAGCGTTGCAGTTCTTGACTCATTCCGGTGAAGCCTGGCACCTACTACCGTACCCCGATCAAAGGCCCTTAAATCTTTTGTCTTGCCCACTCACCCTCTGAATGGCACACACACACAATGACTATGTCAGCTTTGCATGTCCTTACATAACTCCCATGTGTATGTGTGTGTGCATGTGTGAGTGTGTGCGCTTGTGTGTGTGTGTGTGTGTGTGCGTGCACTTATGCATTTACTTAGCGCTCCATCTCTGTCCTGTGTTGCTGTCCATGGTGCTTACTTTATTGACTGCAGCAGAGTGGGGAGGAAGTGAGGAGGGAAGGGGAGGACACAGACATAACAGAGAAAGAGAGAGAGAGAGAGAGAGAGAGAGAGAGAGAGAGAGGGAGAGAGAGAGAGAGAGAGAGAGAGAGAGAGAGAGAGAGAGAGAGAGAGAGAGAGAGAGAGAGAAACAGAATATTGAATTCAACGTTAAATATGTGCTCTCTGGTCCCAGTGATACTGTAGTAAAGTGACAGCCCTGTAGAGTCGGACAAGCTTGGAAGTGGAGCACTGTCAAACTCAGCTCAGACAGACAGACTGACTGGCTGACAGACAGACAGACTGGCGCTGCCTGCTAGAGGACTAGCTCATTGGAAGGCTGCATGTCTGCCGTACATACTGCACTGCATTGTGATAACACTGTGTAAATCGCTAGGATGGTCGAGTGGGTTGCTACTATGCCATGTTTAGTTGATGAGTGGTGCAGATTGCGCTTTGAGCAGACCACGGGGATATTAAACATGTACGACCAATCATATTGCAGAGTGTTTCACTTTAGATTAAAATGTCAATTTAGGTTTATCACCCCTTGTGCCATAGTCCCCACCCCAACCCCAGCTCTACCCTCTTCAAACATCGACACCACTAACACAATCAACACCCATCCCCCGCCATCATAATTGCCATAAAACTTTCCCACTTCCCCTTCCCCGGGGGGGGGGGGGGGAGCAGCAGCCGCTGCAGCAGCATAAACTGTATCTCAGTGAGCACAGGACAAGGGTAAAGAGACAGGGGATATTCGCTCAGGAGAGAGAGACTACAGCGGGCTGTTGTAAAGCGGAGGATGGAGCTCGAAGGGAGACACCGGTCGCGCACCTCAGAATAAAGAATAACCCGTTTTAGATCAGAACGAGATATCCAGAAGACGAATGTGTTTTTAGCTTGTTTGCCCAAATTAGATGCAGATGCAAATACGTAGCCCGGTCGTAGGCTTGCCTATTTTGACAGCTGTTCAAAATAGCGCTATTGCTCATATTTGAACAGTAGGTTAATTATCAGACCGACAGGTAGGCTATACAATCCCACCCAAACCGCCGTGTTGAGGATTCCTCTAATGACCGACTCCACACTTGGATTACACAGCAGAGCAGGGGGTGGAAGGAACATTGTCGCCGGAGTCCAAACTCTATTCCGCCTCTCCAGAGTTATTTTTGGTACCCAGACCGGGACTGTGGTACCCCCGGATTTAAAAGTGTTTGTCTGGCTTTGAATGTAAAGCTATCTGCCTTCCCAGCCCAATGCTTGATATCAGGGGTATTGTTGCCATTTTTGTCTTTCTATTGTTGAAGTAGGCTGGCCTAATTCTGCATTAGTTGAAAGTGCATGTTTAGTATGAGGTTATTTTAAGTATTTTTCACTTACATCGAGATATTCCCAGGCTATACCGATATTCCTAGTAATGTTGTCATGTGGCAGACAAACTGCCTTGATATAATATGGGTTTATGAATTTGTCATGTTTTTTTGAGAGGAAACGCCCCTTGAGAGCACCTCCTCTCTTCTCTCTCTGCCACCCACTTATCCGGCTCGTCCATCATTTTGGGAGGTGAACGGTGTTTGTTAGGATCCCCACGGCGGCTCAGTGTTCAGCACTCAGGCAGGATGTTCGTCTCCGTGTGGTATGCCAAAAAAATGGGCCGGCGGTTCATCAACAACGTCCGGAAAGCCAAGAAGCATCCGCATCATATAATGGTAGGCACCAATTAGAAGTGGTTGTTGACTGACTGGTCTGATGATAGATTTGTCAGATACAGCTATGTCATGTTGATATTTGGTATGGTTTCGGTGGTTCCCTATGGATTTTGAAAATGGGAATGTATCTGATGTTATCTAAATGAAAAATGGAGATTTGTGTTGTTTCTATGGAAATAGATATGATAGATCGGTTTGTGTAATATTGAACATTGACATCCATTGAAATTTGTGCTGCACCTTGAGTGAAGTCTTATTCTGAAGCATCTCTAGATAAACTGCTTTATGGAGTCAAAAAACTGAATTGGTATGGTCATATGGTCCATGTCTGTTCCAGCACTTGTAGTCTGACTCTCATCAAAAGCTTTGTTTGGTTACCAGTTTATCAGGATGGTCAACTCTCTGTCCAGAATGTCAAATGGAAATGCTTATGCTGGCCAGATAGGGAGAAATTATAAACTCTATTTCTTGAGTGAGACTTTTCTCAATTCAGTGGATGGTTTCTTTCATGGATTCGGTAAACATTTGCTAATATTGGCACTTACAAACATAACGCTTGGATTTCGCTTGGATTGAGGATATAGCAGCCACACATTTGGCCTCTGAGAAATGCGTGAATCACAGACCCTATGTCACGATAATGTGGTCAAATCTTCCTTTGTGACTCCTCTTTGTACGCTGTAGCGTAGCCCGTGTCTGTGTCTGTGTGGGAGTATATTGTGCTCAAAACTCTCTGACCAAATCCTTTGAGTCCCTTCTGTTGTAACAAAGTGATGCTACGCTTTTGTCATGTTCAGCTTCAGTGTGCAGGGAAAGTGTAGGAGGCCCTTATATCTCGCTCTCCCTCTCTCTTAAACACAAACACATGCAGCATTACACACATGTGCACACCCTATGGCTTTTCTGTGGGAGTGCATTTGAGGTTTTAATAAAGAATGGTGTGTGAGATGTAAAATAAAATGGTATTTGTCACATGTGCCTAATAGAACAGATGTAGACTTTACCGTGAAATTCTTGCTTATTAGCCCTTCCCAACGATGCGTATATCAAAAAAATCAAATATAGCAACAAGAATGAAGCTATATACAGGGAGTACCAGTACCAGATCAATGTGCAGGGTACAAGGTATTTGAGGTAGATATGTACATAAAGGAAGGGTAATGTGACTAGATAAGAATATAAATACAAATAAAGACCAGAGTAGCAGCAGTGTGCGTGTGCGTGTGTGTGTGTGTGTATGTGAATGTGTGTGGGTTTTGCGTGAGAGTGTGTATAGTGCGTATATACTGTATATTATTGTGAGTGTGCATAGAGTCAGTGCAAGATAGGGTTAATGCAGATACTCCGGGTAACCATTTAATGAACAATTGAATGGTCTTATGGCTATTTAGAAGTCTTATGGCTTGGGGATAGAAGCTTACTCAGAGAGTGTTTGTCCGGGAGCCGGTGCTCCGGTATCGTTTGCTGGAAGGTAGCAGAGTGAACAGTGGCTCGGGTGGCTGAAGTCTTTGACAATGTTTCAGGCCTTCCTCTGACACCGCCTGATATAGAGGTCCTGGGAGACAGGGAGGTCCGCCCCACCCTCTGTAGCGTTTTGCAGTCGAGGGCGATGCACTTGCCATACCAAGCAGTGATGCAGGCTTGCAGCCAGTCAAGATGCTCTCGATGGTGCAGCTGTATATGACAAACCTTTTCAGCCTCCTGAGGGGTATGAGGAGACTGTGTGGGTGGACTATGTTGTCCTTAGTGATGTGGATGCCAAGAAACTTGAGGCTCTTGGCCTGCTCCACTACAGCCCCGTAGATGTGGATGGGGGCATACTCTCCTCTCTTTCTCCTGTAGTCCTTGATCAGCTCCTTGGTTTTACTGACATTGAGGGAGAGGTTGTTGTCCTGGCACCACACTGCCAAGTCTCTGACCTCCTTCCTGTATGCTGTCTCATCACTGTCAGTGATCTATCAACATTGTGTAGTCAGCAAACTTGATCTATTGGGTCATGCAATCGTGGGTGAACAGGGAGTTCAGGAGGGGACTAAGCACACACCCCTGAGGGGCGCCCCTGTTGAAGGTCAGTGTGGCGGAGGTGTTGTTGCCTACCCTCCCCACCTGGGGCTGCCCATCAGGACCTCCAGGATCCAGTTGCAGAGGGAGTTGTTCAGTCTCAGGATCCTGAGCTTTGTGATGAGCTTTGAGGGGACTATGGTGCTGAGCTGTTGTCTATGAACAGCATGCTCACATAGTTATTTCCCCTCTTGTCCAGGTGGGAGAGAGCAGTGTAAAGTGCAATTGAGATTGCGTCATCTGTGGATCTGTTGGGGCGGTATGTGAATTGGACTGGGTCCAGGGTGTCTGGGATGATGTTGTTGATGGCCAGCCTTTCAAAGCACTTCATAATTAAAGATGTGAGTGCTACACGGCGATAGTTCTTTATGCAGGTAACCTTGGAGTTCTTGGGAACAGGGACAATTGTGGTCAGTTTGAAACATGTTGGGATTACCGACTTGAACAATGGGGGATTGAAATTGCTCATGAAGACACTTGCCAGCTGGTCTGCGCATGCTCTGAGAACGCACCCTGGTGTTCTGTCTGGCGAGTGTTAACCTGTTTAAAAGTTTAACTCACATCGGCCACGCAGAGCGAGATCGCACAGTCATCCGGAACAACAGGGGCTTTCATGCAGGACTTTGTTGTTTTCCTCAAAGTGAGCATAAATGGCATTTAGATCGTTTGGGAGTTCTGCATCACTGGGAATCTCATGGCTGGGTTTCCCTTTGTAATTCGTTATCCTTTGTAATTCGTTGTCTGCAAGCCCTGCCACATCCTACAGATGTATGCTGATATGCTGGTGTGTGAATGATGTCCCATCCAGATAAACCCCTGTAACATCCCCATTGCATGCACAGTGACACATGCGCACACACTGTTCACGCACGCACACACACACACACACACACACACACACACACACACACACACACACACACACACACACACACACACACACACACACACACACACACACACACACACACACACACACACACACACACAAATGGATCTGCTGCCATTGCCTCCCTTCCCCCACATATACAGTATCTCTCCCTCCTTCGTCCCCCCTCCTCTCCTCTCCTCCTGTCCTTCCTTCATTGGAGCTGTGCTGCCTGCAGGTCAGGGCCAGTCTGGAGTGTGCTGGCCTTTTCTGTTCCTGTCTCTGCTCCTGGTATCGCTCCCTATCTCACTCAGCATCTGTTTACCCCGCTTTCTCCCTTAAACAGAGTACACATTTAGACACAGCAGCTACAGAAATAGAAACCAATCTCTAGTTGCCTGACTGACTGCGCAATCAGTGCTGTTTTGGAAGATTAAAACACTCCAATAAAAATGTCTGATTGTTGCTACTCACGCGAGTCCCTTTATGTCTCTAGATTGCAATATGAAGGGTGAAGCAGTGAAAGATGAAGCAGTCAAACGACCAGAGGATTGTGATTGATGTTATGGGGGATAGTGTAGGTGTGGGTAGTGGGTATGTGTGTGTTAGTAGATCTTGTTGGCATAGCTTTTAGGTTAATTGTGGTTAATGTTGTCCTGACTGACTGAAGCCATTTGATAAGCTGCTTTGTGTTCTGCCAGATGAATTGTTGAGTGTATATCGGGGGCACGCTGTTATGACACTTCTTGTGTTAACTTGCGTGGACACACATTGCTTATACCACAGCATGCAACATATAGCTATCCTACTCGACATATGTTAGGCTTTTTATTTCCTGAAAATGAAGTCAGTGACTAGGCCTGTTACCTGAATTAGCCTGTAAGATCCCTATTATAGGTATGTCTTATGTGTCTTCATTTGAAACAACACACATTCATTTTCTCTCAAAGCTCTGTAGTCTTGAAGACACTATCTGCTGACAGCATTGTTCTGTCATTTTTCTTGACTGTTTCCAACTGCTACTTTGGCATACAAAAAGTATGTGGGAACGCCTTCAAATTAGTGGATTAGACTATTTCAGCCACACCCGTTGCTGACCGGTGTATGAAATCGAGCAACAACGGCTCGAAGTGGTAGGCCACACAAGCTCACAGAACGGGACCGCCGAGTGCTGAAGCGCGTAAGCGCATACAAATCCTCTGTCCTCGGTTGCGACACTCACCACCGAGTTCCAAACTCCCTCTGGAAACAACGTCAGCACAAGAGCCAAGCGTCGGCTGGAGGGGTGTAAATCTCGCCGCCATTGGACTCTGGAGAAGTGGAAATGCAGAATCATGCTTCACCATCTGGCAGTCCGGCAGACTAATCTGGGTTTGGCTGATGCCAGGAGAACGCTACCTATCCCAATGCATAGTGCCGACTGTAAAGTTTGGTGGAGGAGGAATAATGGTCTGTTTTTCATGGTTCGGGCTAGGCCCCTTAGTTCCAGTGAAGGGAAATCTTAACGCTAGAGCATGCAATAACATTCTAGACGATTCTTTGCTTCCAACTTTGTGGCAACAGTTTGGGGAAGGCACTTCCCTGTTTCAGCATAATAATGCCCCCGTGCACAAAGCGAGGTCCATACAGAAATGGTTTCTCGAGATCGGTGTGGAAGAACCTGACTGGCCTGCACAAAACTCTGACCTGATCCCGTAGTGTATTGTGTTTTAAAAGGGATCTTTCTGCATCCTGCTGTCAGTACAGACATGCTCTCTAGTGCCAATTGATCCGGAGGAGAGGGATGATAGATTTGTGGCTGGAGCAGAAACAAAATGAAGGCTTTGTTTAAGGTGTAGCAGCCATCGATCGCTTTCTTAATGAACACACAAAAAGTACCACTCCACCGCTCCGTTTATTCTACCTTCCCTCCCAGCTCTCTCTCGATCATTCTCTCTTGCTCTCATTCTCTCTCTCCCACCACTGTCTTTCTCTGTGCTCCCCTGTTGAGGCCTGGTGAAAGCCTGCTGGTCAGCATATTTAGGCTAGCTGTGCATTCATATTTCAGCACTCTCTGAGGCCCGACTCCGATTTGATGTTAAAACATTTCAACTCTAGGGAGGTAGTGATCTTGTGGGGCTATTTTCAGTTGTCTGCCGGTTAAAGGTAGTTCACCTTTAACCTCTCCAGCAGACTGATTGACATAACACTGGCTGACACTCCTCATCCCTAAACCTGCACACTGGAGCCATCCCTCCTCCTCTTCCATAGGAGCATGTGTATACGTCAACAGTACACTCAGCCAAATGCACCCTTGCAAGCAACAAAACACATCCACTAACTATCTCAATCAGATAACTAACAAAACACACATTCTCTCTCTCTGTATCTCACAGACAGACAGAACAGACAGACAGACAGACAGACAGACAGACAGACAGACAGACAGACAGACAGACAGACAGACAGACAGACAGACAGACATAGAGCATCAATAAATGAACCACCTTACTTTAGGAAACAAATATATTTGCAAGTTTATGTATATAGGGCTCTAGCTCTCTCTTTTTCTGTCTCTCTCTCTCTCTCTCTCTCTTCTCAATGGCTCCAGGGTATCGTGAGTCTCGAAATCAAGCAATTACATCACGCTCCTTCAGCCCCTTATCTGTCCTCGCAGTCACACTCCCCTCCATGGCTCTCCATCCTTTCTCATGGCTCTCAGCGTTTTTTGTCATTTGCCCTCACCCCTTGTCCTCTGGTGATTACTGCTGCTTGTTCAGACCCTGTCAGCGGAGTGTGCTGGTGTAGTGGGCAGTAATTCATGTGTATATACTGTGTCGATGATTTTCTACATACCTCACGTGCAACTCGTAATAAGGCTAAGCAATTAGCCTATTCAAATGTTTCTCTAACTCTATAAAGATAATTAGCCATATGCAGGAGGCTTCAGTTGGAACATGTGCAATCAAGCTGACTAAGATCAACGAATGGTCATGAGGAGCGAATATCAGAGCAAGTATTATTTAATAACTTTGTAAAATGAATGGTTTCACATACAAGGCATACATGTTAATGTAGGCAACACTGACATTAACAAAGCCTTATTCGAGGCATATCGATTCTAAGGTTAACTTAAAAGGCAGAGCATTGACAAAGAGATGCTTACTAGGCCAGAGGCCTAGGAGCCTAGCAAATGAGAATTGATCATCAACTTTCCTCCATGGCTGGAAAGAGGGTAAGAGAGAGAACGAAGGCATTTGATTACATGTATAACATCTGAAGGTGTATCACAATTCCAGTGAGTCAGACGTTTACATACACTGAGTTGACTGTGCCTTTTAACAGGTTGGAAAAGACCAGAAAACGATGGCATGGCTTTAGAAGCTTCTGAAAAGGCTAATTGACATCATTTCAGTCAATTGGAGGTGTACCTGTGGATGTATTCCAAGGCCTACCTTCAAACGCAGTGCCTCTTTGCTTGACATCATGGGAAAATCAAAAGAAATCAGCCAAGATCTCAGAAAACATGTTTTAGACCTCCACAAGTCTGGTTCATCCTTGGGATCAATTTCCAAATGCCTGAAGGTACCACGTTGATCTGCACAAACAATAGTACGCAAGTATAAACACCATGGGACAACGCAGCTGTCATACCGCTCAGGAAGGAGACGCGCTCTCTCTCCTAGAGACGAACTTACTTGAGTGTGAAAAGTGCAAAAATCCCAGAACAGCAGCAAAGGAGCTTGTGAAGATGCTGGAGGAAACAGGTACAAAAGTATCTATATCCACGGTAAAACGAGCCCTATATCGACATAGTAAAGAAAAGAAGTAAGTTAGGAAAGAAGCTGAGGTAGGAAAATGAGGTTGGAAAATTACGTGGATGTATTGAAACATCTCAAGACATCAGTCAGGAAGATGAAGCTTGGTTGCAAATGGGTCTTCCAAATGGACAATGACCCCAAACATACTTCCAAAGTTGTGGCAATATGGCTTAAGGACAACAAAGTCAAGGTATTGAAGTGGCCATCACAAAGCCCTGATCTCAGTCTTTTATAACATTTGTGGGCAGAACTGGAAAAGCGTGTGTGAGCAAGGAGGCCTACAAACCTGACTCAGTTACACCAGCTCTGTCAGGACGAATGGGTCAAAATTCACCCAACCTATTGTGGGAAGTTTGTGGAAGGCTACCCGAAACATTTGACCCAAGTTAAACAATTGAAAGGCAATGCTACCAAATACTAATTGAGTGTATGTAAACTTCTGACCTACTGGGAATGTGATGAAAGAAATAAAAGCTGAAATAAATCATTCTCTCTACTATTATTCTAACATTTCACATTCTTAAAATAAAGTGGTGATCCTAACTTGACCTAAGACTGTCAGGAATTGTGAAAAACGGAGTTTAAATGTATTTGGCTAAGGTGTATGTGAACTTCCGACTTCAACTGTAGATAGCATCAGAGTTATCCTCAGTGGTCAAGTTTCAGAGAGATACCAGACATGGATAATGTAGTATTATTCTATCACATTCAAGAGTCAGTCCTCTGAATACTGTAACAGAGAGAAACATTTCGGCCCCTCAGAGTGGGGAAGGGCTGACTAGTCCTTTGTCGTTGTCCTCTGCCTTCCCAACTCCAGGTGTCAGAGAGCACATACATTAGGGCCGAGCCTACACTGGGTTGGATCTTATCATGCATTCCTATGGGGAGGATAGTGTAATATCAGGATCAATATTCTGGTTGGCTGTGATTTTTATCCAGAGGTTCAAGTTAGTGGCTAGGGTCAAGGTTCGTGGTTTGATATCGGAGAAGGGGAGACAGGCTATGCCAGGGGGTTCAGTTTATCAGTGAAGGTTTAGGGGTGGCCCGGGAATTAGAGAGGAGGATAGGGTAACCGCCTCTAAGGATAGGGTAACCGCCTCTAAGGCACGGAGATGGGAGAGCTGAGTAGGTGGCATAAAAATTGAAGTGGGAGACTGCTAAATCCACTGAATCCTGGCAACTCCAGCCTCCCACTCCCTGACAAAGCACAAGGAGGGAGTCGCCTGTCAAAACCCCCTGCAGGAGAAATGTGTGCACTGGGGGTTGTGCACTGACTGCAAAGTGTAGGTTTCTTAGCCTAGATAGAGTGCCTATAGAAGATCTACACCCCCTTGAACGTTTTTCACATTTTGCAGCCTTAAAAATTGTATCTAAAAAGGGATTCAAATCCTTTTTGTCCCTTACATATAAAGTGGGGCAAAAACGTATTTAGTCAGACACCAATTGGGCAAGTTCTCCCACTTAAAAAGACAAGAGAGGCCTGTAATTTTCATCATAGGTACACTTCAACTATGACAGACAAAATGAGAAAAAAATCCAGAAAATCACATTGTAGGATTTTTAATGAATTTATTTGCAAATTATGGTGGAAAATAAGTATTTGGTCACCTACAAACAAGCAAGATTTCTTGCTCTTACAGACCTGTAACTTCTTCTTTAAGAGGCTCCTCTGTCCTCCACTCGTTACCTGTATTAATGGCACATGTTTGAACTTGTTATCAGTATAAAAGACACCTGTCCACAACCTCAAACAGTCACACTCCAAACTCCACTATGGCCAAGACCAAAGAGCTGTCAAAGGACACCAGAAACAAAATTGTAGACCTGCACCAGGCTGGGAAGACTGAATCTGCAATAGGTAAGCAGCTTGGTTTGAAGAAATCAACTGTGGGAGCAATTATTAGGAAATGGAAGACTTACAAGACCACTGATAATCTCCCTCGATCTGGGGCTCCACGCAAGATCTCACCCCGTGGGGTCAAAATGATCACAAGAACGGTGAGCAAAAATCCCAGAACCACACGGGGGGACCTAGTGAATGACCTGCAGAGAGCTGGGACCAAAGTAACAAAGCCTACCATCAGTGACACACTACACCGCCAGGGACTCAAATCCTGCAGTGCCAGACGTGTCCCCCCTGCTTAAGCCAGTACATGTCCAGGCCCGTCTGAAGTTTGCATTTGGATGATCCAGAAGTAGATTGGGAGAATGTCATATGGTCATATGAAACCAAAATATAACTTTTTGGTAAAAACTCAACTCGTCGTGTTTGGAGGACAAAGAATGCTGAGTTGCATCCAAAGAACACCATACCTACTGTGAAGCATGTGGGTGGAAACATCATGCTTTGGGGCTGTTTTTCTGCAAAGGGACCAGGACGACTGATCCGTGTAAAGGAAAGAATGAATGGGGCCATGTATCGTGAGATTTTGAGTGAAAACCTCCTTCCATCAGCAAGGATATTGAAGATGAAACGTGGCTGGGTCTTTCAGCATGACAATGATCCCAAACACACCACCCGGGCAACGAAGGCGTGGCTTCGTAAGAAGCATTTCAAGGTCCTGGAGTGGCCCAGCCAGTCTCCAGATCTCAACCCCATAGAAAATCTTAGGAGGGAGTTGAAAGTCCGTGTTGCCCAGCAACAGCCCCAAAACATCACTGCTCTAGAGGAGATCTGCATGGAGGAATGGGACAAAATATCAGCAACAGTGTGTGAAAACCTTGTGAAGACTTACAGAAAACGTTTGACCTCTGTCATTGCCAAGAAAGGGTATATAACAAAGTTATGAGATAAACTTTTGTTATTGACCAAATACTTATTTTCCACCATAATTTGCAAATAAATTCATTAAAAATCCTACAATGTGATTTTCTGGATTTTTTTTCTCATTTTGTCTGTCATAGTTGAAGTGTACCTATAATGAAAATTACAGGCCTCTCTCATCATTTTAAGTGGGAGAACTTGCACAATTGGTGGCTGACTAAATACTTTTTTGCCCCACTGTATACACAACCTACTCCACATTTTCAAAGTGAGAATGAATTCAAATGTCAAAATGTAAGAAAATAAAAAAACGTAAATATCATAGTTGGATGTCTCCACCCCTCCACCCCACTTGGTGGAAGCACCTTTGGCAGCCAGTCAGCTGTGAATCATTTGGAATAAGAGTCTACCAATTTTGCACAACTCTTAAGGCAACATATATCCATTGTTTTTGTCAAAATTGCTGGGATTCATTGATGGATAGCGATATTTAAATGTTGTCTCTGATTTTCAAAGTATTCAGACCCCTTCTATTTTTCCACATTTTGTTACGTTACAGCCTTATACACACAATAACCCATAATGACAAAGTGAAAACATGTTTCTAGAAATGTGTGCGAATGTATTAAACATTTAAAAAATTGAATACCTTATTTACATAAGTATTCAGACCCTTTTCTATGAGACTTGAAATTGAGCTCAGGCTTATCCTGTTTCCATTGATCATCCTTGAGATGTTTCTACTAGATTGGAGTCCACCTGTGGTAAATTCAATTGATTGGACATGATTTGGAAAGGCACACAACTATATAAGGTCCCACAGTTGACAGTGCATGTCAGAGCAAAAATGGAAGAAGTTTGGAACCACGAATACTCTTCCAAACCACTCCTTGGTAAAAGGCACATGACATCCTGCTTGGAGTTTGCCAAAAGGCACCTAAAGGACCAGACCATGAGAAACAAGATTCTATGATTTGATGAAACTAAGATTGAACTCTTTGGTCTGAATGTCAAGCGTCACATCTGAAGGAAACCTGGCACCATCCACCACAGGTGGACTTCTCAGATAGAGTTCAGTGTCAAATCAGAGGGCCTGTTGTCCGGACCCCTGGCAGTCTCACAGGGTTCAATTCTTGGGCTGACTCTTTTCTTTGTATACATCAATGATGTTGCTCTTGCTTCGGGTGATTCTTTGATCCACCTCTACGCAGACGACACCATTCTGTAGACATCTGGCCCTTCTTTGGACACTGTGTTAACAAACCTCCAAACGAGCTTCAATGCCATACAACACTCCTTCTGTGGTCTCCAACTGCTCTTAAATGCTAGTAAAATGAAATGCATGCTCTTCAACCGATCGCTGCCCGCACCCTCCCGCCCGACTAGCATCACTATTCTGGACGGTTCTGTCTTAGAATATGTGGACAACTACAAATACCTAGGTGTCTGGTTAGACTGTAAACTCTCCTTCCAGACTCATATTAAGCATCTCCAATCCAATATTAATCTTAATCTATTATCTAATATTATCTAGAATTGGCTTCCTATTTCGCAACAAAGCCTCCTTAACTCATGCTACCAAACATACCCTCGTAAAACTGACTATCCTACCAATCCTTGACCCAAATAAATGCTTTACAGTGTTCAGGTAACATACACATCTCAACATCAACAGTTCAGAGGAGACTGTGAATCAGGCCTTCGTGGTTGAATTGCTGCAAAGAAACCACTATTAAAGGACATCAATAATAAGAGACTTGCTGAGGCCAAGAAACACAAGCAATGGACATTGGACCGGTAGAAATGTGTCCTTTGGTCTGGAGTCCAAATTTGAGATTTTTGGTTCCAACCGCCGTGTCTTCGTGAGACTCTGTGTGGGTGAACGGATGATCCCTGCATGTGTATTTCCTACCGTAAAGCATGGAGGAGGAGGTGTTATGGTGTGGGGGTACTTTGCTGGTAAATTCAAGACACACTTAACCAGCATGGCTACCACAGTATTCTGCAGCGATACACCATCCCATCTGGATCTGGATGGCGTATCCCACACACCTCCAGGCAGTGTAGGGGCTATTTTACCAAGAAGGAGAGTGATGGAGTGCTGCATCAGATGACCTGGCCTCTACAATCACCCAACCTCAACCCAATTGAGATGGTTTGGGATGAGTCAGACCGCAGAGTGAAGGAAAAGCAGCCAACAAGTGCTCAGCATATGTGGGAACTCCTTCAAGACTGTTGGAAAGCATTCCAGGTGAAGCTGGTTGAGAGAATGCCAAGAGTGTGCAATGCTGTCATCAGGGCGAAAGGTGGCTATTTGAAGAATCTCAAATATAAAATATATTTTGATTTGTTTAACACTTTTTTGGTTACTACATGATTCTATATGTGTTATTTCATAGTTTTGATGTCTTCACTATTAATCTACAATGTAGAAAATAGTCAAAATTAAGAAAAACCCTTGAATGAGTAGGTGTTCTAATACGTTTTACCAGTAAGTATATGCCGATGATTCAAACAATGAAGTCAGTGAAACCCTTAACAAGGAGTTGCAGTCAGTTTTGGAATGGGTGGCTAGTAATAAACTGGTCCTGAACATGTCTAAAACTAAGAGCATTGTATTTGGTACAAATCTTTCCCTAAGCTCTAGACCTCAGCTGAATCTGGTAATGAAGGATGTGGCTGTTGAACAAGTTGAGGAGACTAAATGACTTGGTATTACCTTAGATTGTAAACTGTCATGATCAAAACATACATATATATGTATATTCAATGGTTGTGAAGATGGGAAGAGGCATGTCCATAATAAAGAGATGCTCTGCTTGTTTGACACCACACTTCAAAAAGCAAGTCCTGCAGGCTCTCGTTTGTCCAGCCATGTGGTCAAGTGCTGTGAAGAAAGATGTAGTTAAGCTGCGACTGGCCCAGAACAGAGCGGTACGTCTTTCTCTTCATTGTAATCAGAGGGCTGATATAAATACCATGCATGTCAGTCTCTCTTGGCTAAGAGTTCAGGGGAGACTGACTGCATCACTTCTTTTTTTTAATAAGAAACATTAATGTGTTGAAAGTTCCAAGTTGTTTGCATAATCAACTTACACACAGCTCTGATACACACTTACCGAACCAGACTTGCCACCAGGGGTCTTTTCACTGTCCCCAAATCCAGAACAAATTCAAGAAAGCGTACAGTGTTATATAGAGTCGTTATTGCGTGGAACTCCCTTCCGTCTCATATTGCTCAAATGAACAGCAAACCTGATTTTAAAATTGCAGATAAAGCAACACCTCACTGCACAACGCCTCTCCCCTATTTGACCTAGATATTTTTTAGTGTCTACTCATATTTAGGCTGTGTGTGCCGTTTTTAAATTCATGTAGTTCTGTTCTTGGTTATTAATGTTCAGTATTATGTCATGTTTCATGTTTTGTGTGGACCCCAGGAAGAGTAGATGCTGCTTTCGCAACAGCTAATGGGGATCCTAATAAAATACCAAATAACAAGCAAATTTAAGTCAGGACTGAGACTAAACCCCTCAGGAACACTCAACACCTCTTGGAAAGCCATTCTGGTGTGTCTTTGTCAATAAAATGTGTTTAATTGTCTCGCTGAAACTCTTTCCCAGGGTTAGGTTTACAGAAGACTGAGGCGGGGTTTCCTAGAACTTTTTTTTTTTAATTTAGGGTGCACATTTTGGTTTTTCTCCGAGCACTACACTGCTGATTCAAATAAACCAACTCATCATCAAGCTTTGTTTATTTGAATCAACCAGGACTGAGTTTGTGAAACCCTGGTCTAGATTGTATAGTTTGTGTGGTCTGTATCCAAACTGCTTGGATATTAATTAGTGGATAAGAGATGTGGGTTTTGAGTGGTTTAGCAGCTTGGTTTTGAGGTTGTGAACCTGGAACTGAGGTAAGGGAGAGGTTTTATAACACCTACACTCCAATAGACGCTCAAAGCATCTGTCTGCCATGAGATATGAGCCTTCCTGGTTATTTTTATTCCTGCCCTCCTCTCTCTATCTTCTCTTGCTCCTCTCTCTCTCTCTCTCTGACAGCAATGAATTAAGAGCCTAACGAGCTGCATTAATGAGTCTGTTCGGGGGGAGGGGTGGGCTCTGCAGAGAGAAGTTTTCTGTCAGGTCAGATGTGCTGTCTTCAGGTAAAAATGAAGAGAGAAAGACGAAGGAGAGGAGAGAGCCGAGTGAGTGTAGGACTGTAGCCCAGTAGGAACACAAACCTGGGTTTCTGGCTGAGGTCCAAGTGGTCCAGGTGAAGATGACATCATGCCTCAGGCGTCCTCTGCACTGTCAGTAAGAGTGCGTCTCAGCTGAATGACTCATCACCATACAGATAGATTACCATGCACAAAAGCGAGATGGAAGGGAGACTTCTACTCCAGATGGGAAATGACACAGGAAATGACACAGCTAATGACTATATCTTTTGATCTGCTCTCAAGTACCTCTGTTCGTGATTGTATATTCTCTACGTCATAACGTATTTTTGTTTGTCTAACCCCATACTTACAGCACAGGTAAGCAAAATCATATCAAAGTTGATTTGTCACATGCGACGAATACAACAGATGTGGACCTTACCATGAAATGCTTACTTACAAGCCCTTAACCAAAAATGTAAATAGTCCGGTGGCCATTTGATTAATTGTTCAGTAGTCTTATGGCTTGGGGGTAGAAACTGTTAAGGAGCCTTTTGGGCCTAGATTTGACGCTCCGTTACTGCTTGGCGTGTGGTAGCAGAGAAAACAGTCTATGACTTGGGTGACTGGAGTCTCTGACAATGTTATGGGCTTTCCTCTGACACCACCTATTATATAGGTCCTATAGACAGTTTATGCTAATAATCATTTTCCCATAGAATGGGCTCCCGAGTGGCGCAGTTGTCTAAGGCACTTCTTCTCAGTGACAGAGGCGAGTCTCTACAGACGCTGGTGCGATTCCAAGCTGTATCACAACCGGTCGTGATAGGGCGACACACAATTGGCCCAGCATCATACGGGTTAGGGTTTGATCGGGAAAGGCTGTCATTGTAAATAAGAATTTGTGCTTAACTGACTTGCCTGGTTAAATAAATCAAATTAAAGCAAGTGCTCCCATAGGAATCTTTCTGGAAAGTACAGAACAATGTCCATGAAATGCCTAACAGTTCAATGTTCAACCGACATGTAGCTGTCAAGAGTTAATTTAAGAGCCAATTCATGCAGTGATGCTTCAGATTACGTAATAGACGTAGTGGAAATTATTTGTATTCCCCTGTTGTTTTTCGCTACGATTTTCTGTGCCATATAGCTAGGGCTTTTAGACCATCGGAATGGAAATCCAGGTTACCATGGAGACAAGCTTTCTACCATGGAGCTTCAGAGAGCCCAGTGGCTGATGCTATATTGTAACCATGGTAGCAATGGTCAGGACAGGAGTGAGGGATGGAGTGGGAGAGATGGTTGGCATCCTGGCTGGCTCAGAGCTGTGGGATGCCACGGTGAGAAATGGAGAGAAGGAGAGAGTGAGAGAATGACCTTTGTCCATATGTTAACCTTAGTATTGCGTAAGCTCTTTCAGTGTAAAGGAATGGATTAGAGGGGCCAAATCTCCAGAGGATAGTTTGGGACAATTTGGCCAATAATGAATACAAACTGTCTGTTCAGAGAGAACATGTGACGTTTCAATAGATGCGGTATGTTCATGCATAAGGAGAATGGAGAAAGAGGAATGGTTGGATAGATTCACAACTTAAGGGATGGAGAGGGAATATATCTGGGACTCATTGGAACTGTGTGTGTGTGTGTGTGTGTGTGTGTGTGTGTGTGTGTGTGTGTGTGTGTGTGTGTGTGTGTGTGTGTGTGTGTGTGTGTGTGTGTGTGTGTGTGTGTGTGTGTGTGTGTGTGTGTGTGTGAGTGTGAGAGTGTGTGTGTCTCTGCGGGCTGTCAGCTGTGTGAAGGTCGGCAGGCTGATTTCATGCTGCTGCTGTTGTTTGCTGCTCTGTAAGCACTTTGGATGCACAGTGTCTTCCTCATTTTAATCAGGGAGGGACAAAATTAAGAGCGGAAAAGGATAGAAGTTTAGAGAGAGAGAGAGAGAGAGAGAGAGAAAGAGAGTGAGACTGCTGTGCATTCTCTAAGAAGGAGTACACAATGTAGACTAGTCCATCCACCCTTTTTACAGTACACTCTTAGATAAAAGGGTTCCAAAAGGGTTCTTCGTCTGTCCCCATAGGAGAACCCTTTTTGGTTCCAGGTAAAAACCCTTTTTGGTTCCATGTATGTAGAACCCTCTGTAGAAAGAGTTCTACTTGGAACCCGAAACGGTTCTAGCTGGAACCAAAAAGGGATCTTCAAAGGGTTCTCCTATGGGGACAGCCAAAGAACCCTTTTAGATTCTAAACTCATCAAAAAAAGAAACGTCCCTTTTTCAGGACCCTGTCTTTCAAAGATAAATCTTAAAAATCCAAATAACTTCACAGATCTTCATTGTAAAGGGTTTAAAGACTGTTAACCATGCTTGTTCAATGAACCATAAACAATTAATGAAGATGCGCGGTAGGCAATTAAGGTCACAGTTATGAAAACTTAGGACACTAAAGAGGTCTTTCTACTGACTCTGAAAAACACCAAAAGAAAGATGCCTAGGGTCCCTGCGTGAATGTGCCTTAGGCATGCTGCAAGGAGGCATGAGGACTGTATGTGGCCAGGGCAATAAATTGCAATGTCCGTACTGTGAGACGCCTGAGACGGCGCTACAGGGAGACAGGACGGACAGCTGATCGTCCTCAGAGTGGCAGACCATGTGTAACAACACCTGCACAGGATTGGTACATCCGAACATCACTCCTGCAGGACAGGTGCAGGATGGCAGCAACAACTGCCCGAGTTACACCAGGAGCGCACAATCCCTCCATCATTGCTCAGACTATCCGCAATAGGCTGAGAGAGGCTGGACTGAGGGCTTGTAGGCCTGTTGTAAGTCAGGTCCTCACCAGACATCACCGTCAACAACGTTGCCTATGGGCACAAACCCACCGTCGCTGGACCAGACAGGACTGGCAAAAAGTGGAAGGTTTTGTCTCACCAGGGGTGATGGTTGGATTCACGTTTATCGTCGAAGGAATGAGTGTTACACCGAGGCCTGTACTATGGAGTGGGATCGATTTGGAGGTGGAGGGTCCGTCATGGTTTGGGCGGTGTCAAAGCATCATCGGACTGAGCTTGTTGTCATTGCAGGAAATCTCAACGCTCTGCGTTACAGGGAAGACATCCTCCTCCCTCATGTGGTAACCTTCCTGCAGGCTCATCCTGACATGACCCTCCAGCATGACAATGCCATGAGCCATACTGCTCGTTCTGTGCGTGATTTCCTGCAAGACAGGAATGTCAGTGTTCTGCCATGGCCAGCGAAGAACCCGGATCTCAATCCCATTGAGCACGTCTGGGACCTGTTGGATCAGAGGGTGAGGGCTAGGGCCATTCCCCCCAGAAATGTCTGGGAACTTGCAGGTGCCTTGGTGGAAGAGTGGGGTAACATTTCACAGCAAGAACTGGCAAATCTGGTGCAGTCCACGAAGAGGAGATGCACTGCAGTACTTAATGCAGCTGGTGGCCACACCAAATACTGACTGTTACTGTTACTTTTGATTTTGACCCCCCTTTGATCAGGGACACATTATTCAATTTCAGTTTGTCACGTGTCTGTGGAACTTATTCAGTTTATGTCTCAGTTGTTGAATCTTGTTATGTTCATACAAATATTTACACATGTTAGGTTTGCTGAAAAATAAACGCAGTTGACAGTGAGAGGACCTTTCTTTTTTTGCTGAGTTTAGATAGCACCTTTTTTTTCTCCAAGATTTGTAGACGAGATGCAACGAAAAACATTTTGGAGAGAGAAGCAACGGGAGGAGAGGAGCTGAAAGGGATGAAAGGAGTTCAACAGAGAGAAAGAGACAGGGGTAGATAGAGAGATGGAAGTCAAATACGGTGTACAGAGTGTATTCTTTGTACAGGATGTCGGGGGCAGGTAAGCCTTCACCACCCTAATGCCAATAGGCCTGGCATATATTAGAAGCAGCTCCCTGATTCATGACATCTAGTCTGCTTAGAGATAGATGTCCTGTTCACGGTCTCAGCTTTCACAGGTTGGGCTCTGCTTTGCTCGCTACTCATCAGTGATGCAAAATGTGCCCGGAGGCTTTGTAGACACTGAGTGAGAGGAACCACGCTGATAGCCTTGAACGCTAACAGCTCTGATAGGTGTTGCCACGATGTTGCCTTTCGTGGTGGTGTTATGAAACGACTTCTTCCTTCTCCCTAAACCTGAATGTATTTACAGAATCATTTCACAGAGCGTTGTCATTGTGACACCAACCTAGGGCTTTGTTAGATAACGTTGACTCACAGGAAAGAGCTGCAAAGTCAAGGCCTGGTACCTTGTGGCTGGTGCCTTGTGGCTGGGGTGTGGAGCAGTCAGTCAGTGTGCCAGGCAGGCAGGCAGGACATGTCACAGTGACTATGTGTGGTGTTGTCATCGTCATTGGGCTCTAAAATGGCCGTGCTGTGACTGCAGGGTCTGCCTGCCTGCAGAGGGAGAGGCTCCACAGCCTGAACAGGGCAGACTGACTCTTATCCTGAGATTCACTCAAACATTATCTCGCTGTACAGAAGTAAAGACTAGGACAGGATATGTTGTTTCTGCCATAAGGCCCGAACCCTGAAGATTTGAGTGTGTGTGTGTGTGTGAGCACAGGGTGCACGTGCGTGCTAATACATTTTCTCTCCTTCTCTCTCTCCCTTTCCTCCCGTCTCTTTCCTCATCCAGGGGAATTCTCCTCCAGTGGTGGTGAATACTGACACGCTCGATGGCTCTCCCTACGTAAGAGTAGTACACCAACCATACTGCATTATTCACTGCAGGAATACTCCATTGTTGATGATCATCCTACACAATACTCATCCCATATTGCTGCGTGGTTTTCGTCCTAGTTTTTACTCATCGTTCATTGGAAGTGTGATGAAACCCTGTCTTCCTCTCTCAGGTCAACGGGACAGAGGGGGAAATTGAGTATGAAGAGATTACACTGGAACGAGTGAGTGTTTTACAGCAAATAATTATAACATAGGGTCAAAGCCTTATTGTTATCCTACAACTGATCAGGGATAGCCAAAGAACAGTCAAATGTATGTAATCTACAACAGTTTGGTTTGTGATAGTCGTCATGTTTGACACTGCTTAATGCTGTGTGTGTGATGCTGTGTGTGATGTTGTGTGTAATGCTGTGTGTGATGCTGTGTGTGATTCTGTGTGTGATTCTGTGTGTGATTCTGTGTGTAATGCTGTGCGTGATGCTGTGCGTGATGTTGTGTGTGATGCCGTGTGTGATGCTGTGTGGAATATTGTATGTAATGCTGTGTGGAATATTGTATGTAATGCTGTGTGGAATATTGTGGGAAATGCTGTGTGTAATGTTGTGTAATGTTGTGTGTAATGTTGTGTGTGATGCTGTGTGTGATGCTGTGTGTGATGTTGTGTGTGGTGCTGTGTGTGATGTTGTATGTAATGCTGTGTGGAATATTGTATGTAATGCTGTGTGTAATGTTGTGTGTGATGCTGTGTGTGATGCTGTGTGTGTTTAGGGTAACTCAGGCCTGGGCTTCAGTATAGCTGGGGGGACAGATAACCCTCATGTTGGTGATGACCCCAGCATCTTCATCACCAAGATCATCCCTGGAGGAGCTGCGGCCCAGGACGGACGGCTGAGGTACGCCCCTAACTAACTACCTACCTACCTAGCACAGCTAACATCATCTCCTTTTCACCAGCCTCAAGTTGTCAATCCCAACCCTGGACTCTGTATACACACGCACATATACAGTTGAAGTCAGAAGTTTACATACACCTTAGCCAAATACATTTAAACTCAGTTTTTCACCATTCCTGACATTTGATCCGAGTAAGAATTCCCTGTCTTGGGTCTGTTAGGATCACCACATTATTTTAAGAACGTGAAATGTCAGAATAATAGTAGAGAGGGATTTATTTCAGCTTTATTTCTTTCATCACATTCCCAGTGGGTCAGAAGTTTACATACACTCAATTAGTATTTGGTAGCATTGCCTTTAAATAGTTTCATTTGGGTCAAATGTTTTGGGTAGCCTTCCACAAGCTTCCCACAATAAGTTGGATAAATTTTGACAGAGCTGGTGAAACTGAGTCAGGTTTGTAGGCCTCCTTGCTCACACACACTTTTTCAGTTCTGCCCACAGATATTCTAAAGGATTGAGGTCAGGGCTTTGTGATGGCCACTCCAATACCTTGACTTTGTGGTCCTTAAGCCATTTTGCCACAACTTTGGAAGTATGCTTAGTGTCATTGTCCATTTGGAAGACCCATTTGCGACCAAGCTTTAACTTCCTGATTGATGTCTTAAGATGTTGCTTCAATATATCCACATAATTTTCCTACCTCATGATGCCATCTATTTTGTGAAGTGCACCAGTCCCTCCTGCAGCAAAGCACCCCCACACCATGATATTGCCACCCCCGTGCTTCATGATTGGGATGGTGTTCTTCGGCTTGCAAGCCTCCCCTTTTTTCCTCCAAACATAACGATGGTCATTATGGCCAAACAGTTCTATTTTTGTTTCATCAGACCAGAGGACATTTCTCCAAATAGTACGATCTTTTTCCCCATGTGCAGTTGCAAACCTGAGTCTGTCTTTTTTATGGCGGTTTTAGAGCAGTGGCTTCTTCCTTGCTGAGTGGCCATTCAGGTTATGGCGATATAGGACTCGTTTTACTGTGGACATAGATACTTTTGTACCTGTTTCCTCCAGCATCTTCACAAGGTCCTTTGCTGTTGTTCTGGGATTGGATTTGCACTTTTTGCACCAAAGTACGTTAATCTCTAGGAGACAGAACGCGTCCCCTTCCTGAGCGGTATGACGGCTGTGTGGTCCCATGGTGTTTAAACTTTGGTATTATTGTTTGTACAGATTAACATGGTATCTTCATGCATTTGGAAATTGCGCTCCCAAGGATGAACCAGACTTGGGGAGGTCTACAAATTTTTTCCTGAGGTCTTGGCAGATTTCTTTTGATTTCCCCATGATGTCAAGTAAAGAGGAACTGAGTTTCAAGGTAGACCTTGAAATACTTCCATAGGTACACCTCCAATTGATTCAAATTATGTCAATTAGGGCCTCCCGGGTGGCGCAGTGGTTAAGGGCGCTGTACTGCAGCGCCAGCTGTGCCATCAGAGTCCCTGGGTTCGCGCCCAGGCTCTGTCGTAACCGGCCGCGACCGGGAGGTCTGTGGGGCGACGCACAATTGGCCTAGCGTCGCCCGGGTTAGGGAGGGCTTGGTCGGTAGGGGTGTCCTTGTCTCATCGCGCACCAGCGACTCCTGTGGCGGGCTGGGCGCAGTGTGCCAGGTGCACTGTGTTTTCTCCGGCGCATTGGTGCGGCTGGCTTCCGGGTTGGATGCGCGCTGTGTTAAGAAGCAGTGCGGCTTGGTTGGGTTGTGTATCGGAGGACGCATGACTTTCAACCTTCGTCTCTCCCGAGCCCGTACGGGAGTTGTAGCGAGGAGACAAGATAGTAGCTACTACAACAATTGGATACCACGAAATTGGGGAGAAAAAGGGGTAAAATTAAACAAAAAAAATCACTTTTTTTTTTTTTTACAATTATGTCAATTAGCCTATCAGAAGCTTCTAAAGCCATGACATCATTTTCTTGAATTTTCCAAGGTGTTTAAAGGCACAGTCAACTTACTGTATGTAACCTCTGACCCACTGGAATTGTGATACAGTGAATTATAAGTGAAATAATCTGTCTGTAAACAATTGTTGGAAAAATTACTTGTCATGCCCAAAGTAGTTGTCCTAACCGACTTGCCAAAACTATAGTTTGTTAACAAGACATTTGTGGAGTGGTTGAAAAACAAGTTTTAATGACTAATGACTTCTGACTTCTACTGTATGCAAGTGTATGTAGACACATGAACATAGGCTCATGCATGCATATGCAAATACACACATACACACACACACACACACACACACACACACACACACAGACATAAACACACAAACACACAAACAAAAACACAACCCAGGGCTACAACAGTGATGTAGGCTACTCATGTCTATGCCAGCTGAGTCTCAGAGAGAGAAGTCACACTCTGATGCCTAACCCCTCCCCCACTCCCTCCCCCCCTCCTCCCCTCCTCTTCCCCTCATTCTCCTCCTCCCCTCCCCGCCTCAGACTGCATTCACTCAGTCAGCCAGACAGATGCGTTTCACCACTGAGTCCACTCATCGCAGTGGAGCTGCCTAAATATAGTCCTCCCCCTCCCCCTCCTCACCCTACCTAGGCCCTCTGTACTGGGACCCCACTCCAACATCTTTCTCTCTGTCAGCCTTGGCCTAGGGAATGGCTAGCACTTACACACGCTGTCCCTCACAGGCCTGTCCATTACTGAAGGAATTTAACATGGCATTTAAAGGGCACATCTGGGATTCTAGAAGGTACCATCAGAGGAGAAGAATATGACACGTCTTCCCCGCCGTACAAGGCTGGCTGGGCTGCCTCCATCAAAGTCACACTTCCCGTTATCCATTTGACATGTCTCTCACTGTCATAGAGAATTCAATAGCTTTAAATGCATCGAAAGAACGTTTGACAGTCGCTAGAATGTGCGGAAACGTGTCTCTAAAATCTACATTTACCCGTGTAAATGGACATGTTACGCGGGGTCCACGAATGAAGCGTATGCAAAGGCTAGTTTCTTAATGTTACCTTAAGAGCAGAGGAAGTAATGGACAAGGTCATGCAAATGTCAGGTCCTGAATATTCATGAGCACCGAGGCTTTGACAAATGTGACTCCCATTATATGGTGCTTTAAAAGCCGTGTCTGCTCTGTATCTACACAGTGCATACTCTGTGGACTTTAAAAGCCTTGTCTGCTCTGTATCTACACAGTGCATACTCTGTGGACTTTAAAAGCCTTGTCTGCTCTGTATCTAAATAGTGCATACTCTGTGGACTTTAAAAGCCTTGTCTGCTTTGTATCTAAATAGTGCATACTCTGTGGACTTTAAAAGCCTTGTCTGCTTTGTATCTAAATAGTGCATACTCTGTGGACTTTAAAAGCTTTGTCTGCTCTGTATCTACACAGTGCATACTCTGTGGACTTTAAAAGCCTTGTCTTCTCTGTATCTAAATAGTGCATACTCTGTGGACTTTAAAAGCCTTGTCTGCTCTGTATCTACACAGTGCATACTCTTTGGACTTTAAAAGCCGTGTCTGCTCTGTATCTACACAGTGCATACTCTGTGGACTTTAAAAGCCTTGTCTGCTTTGTATCTAAATAGTGCATACTCTGTGGACTTTAAAAGCCTTGTCTGCTCTGTATCTACACAGTGCATACTCTGTGGACTTTAAAAGCCTTGACTGCTCTGTATCTACACAGTGCATACTCTGTGGACTTTAAAAGCCTTGTCTGCTCTGTATCTACACAGTGCATACTCTGTGGACTTTAAAAGCCTTGTCTGCTCTGTATCTACATAGTGCATACTCTGTGGACTTTAAAAGCCTTGACTGCTCTGTATCTAAATAGTGCATACTCTGTGGACTTTAAAAGCCTTGTCTGCTCTGTATCTAAATAGTGCATACTCTGTGGACTTTAAAAGCCTTGTCTGCTCTGTATCTAAATAGTGCATACTCTGTGGACTTTAAAAGCCTTGTCTGCTCTGTATCTACACAGTGCATACTCTGTGGACTTGGAGCTGACGCTGAACTAAAGGGTTACTGGTGGGTGGACTGATTGACGGACGGACTGGCTGACTGACTGACGGATGGGCTGACTGCTCTTCTCTCTGGGTAGTTCGAGTGACAGAGTGAAGGCCAGGCCAGCTGGTCACGTGACACAGGACAGGAGGATGGGGCCAAGAGAGTACGCTGTAGAGAGGACGGTGTGCAGGGCTGTCTCAATAGGCCTGCCGACCCCATCCCCTCCGCCCTTCTCCAGACCATCTCTGGAGACCTTCTCCCGTTCTTCACGCCCCTCATCAAGTCATCCCTGACCACTGGTTGCGTCCCCTCCGACATCAAAATGGCCACCGAGTCGCTCCCCTCCTCAAGAAACCAACACTCGACTCATCTGACGTCAAAAACTATAGACCTGTCTCCCTTCGTCCATTTCTTGAGTGTGCTGAACACTTGAGAACACTTGAGTGTGCTGTCTCTGATCAACTTCCTCGTTATCTCACTCAGAACGATCTTCTTGACCCTGACCAGTCAGGCTTCAAGACGGGTCACTCAACCCGAGACTGCTCTTCTCTGTGTCACAGAGGCTCTCCGCCCTGCCAAAGCTGACTCTCTCTCCTCTGTTCTCATCCTCCTAGATCTATCCACTTCCTTCGACACCGTGAACAATCAGATCCTCCTCTCCACCCTCTCAGGGCTGGGCGTCTCAGGCTCTGCATACTCTTGGATTGCATCCTTCCTGGTAGGCCGTTCCTACCAGGTGACGTGGAGAGGTCTGCACCAGGGCTCAGTTCTCTCTATACACCAAGCCACTCGGCTCCGTCATGTCCTCACATGGTCTCTTCAATCATTGCTATGTGGATGACACTCAACTACTTTTCTCCTTCCCCCCCTTCTGACACCAAGATGGCGGCAAGTATCTCTGCATGCCTGGCAGATATCTCAACTTGGATGTTGGCCCACCTCCTCAAGCTCAACCTTGACAAGGCGGAGCTGCTCTGCCTCCCGGGGAAGGTCTGCCCACTCATAAACCTCTCCATCACGGTTGACAACTCCACAGTGTCGCCCTCCCAGAGTGTGAAGAACCTTGGCCTGACCCTGGACAACACCCTGTCGTTCTCTGCAAACATCAAAGCAGTGAAGCAGTGAAAGCGACACAGGTCCTAATCCAGGCACTAGTGCTCTCTCGTCTGGACTACTGCAACTCGCTGTTGACTGGGCTCCCCGCTTGTGCCATCAAACTCCTGCAACTTATCCAGAACGCTGCAGCCCCTCTGGTTGTCAAACCTTCCGAAGTTCTCCCATGTCACCCCACTCCTCCGCACACTCTACTGGATTCCAGTCGAAGCTCACATCCACTACAATACCTTAGTACTTGCCTATGGAGCAGCAAGAGAAACTGCCCCTCCCTACATTCAGGCTATGCTCAAACCCTACAACCTAACCTGAGTACTCCGTTCTGCCACCTCAGGTCTCTTGACCCTTCCACCCCTACGGGAGGGCAGCTCCCGCTCAGCCCAGGCAAAACTCATCTCTGTCCTTGTACCCCAATGGTGGAACCAGCTTCCCCCTGAAGCTAGGACAGCAGAGTCCCTGCCCATCTTCTCGAAACATCTGAAACCCTACCTCTTCCAACACTCTTAAATAATCCTCTTCCTCACCTCGACATCTCACCTTCTGGGTGGCAGACTCGTCACTAACAATAAACCTCTCTCTTCTCTCTCTATTTCTCCATCTCTCTCTCTCTCTCTCTCTCTCTCTCTCTCTCCCTCTCTCAGTGTGAATGACAGTATCCTGTTTGTGAATGATGTGGATGTGAGGGAGGTGACCCACAGTCTGGCAGTGGAGGCTCTGAAGGAGGCGGGGGCCATCGTCCGCCTCTACGTGCTCCGCAGGAAACCAGCCGCAGAGAAAGTCACCGAGATCAAACTCATCAAAGGGCCGAAAGGTACAGCTCTGTTTGTGTCTGTTTGTGTGGTTAATGCTTACATATTTATGTACCTGTCAGTTATTATTTACATCTTTCTTTCCACCTCTTCCATCTCTCTCTCGCTCTCTCTCTCTCTCTCCATCTCACTCTTTGTTTCTCTCCATTGCTCTCTCTGTCTCTCTCTCTCTCTCTCTCATATTCTCTCTTATTCCCTCTCTCTCTTTCTCTCTCTGCTCCATCCTGTCCCTCCCATAGGTCTAGGTTTCAGCATCGCTGGAGGGGTGGGGAACCAGCACATACCAGGAGACAACAGCATCTATGTCACTAAGATCATCGAGGGTGGGGCTGCTCACAAGGACCAGCGGCTGCAGATAGGGGATAAGATACTGGCGGTCAGTCGTCACACACACACTGGCTAGTAGAGGCCCACTTTAGACAAGCCAGCATATCTTGTCCACTTCAGCAGCGTAGGTGCTTTAAGAATCTCGATAAATAACAGTTGTAATTTTCACAGCCTGAGATGACTTTCATTAATATGGTAATAGATGTGTGGGATAGGAGAGTTATTCAACATCACCAGCACTGCTTCTGCTGCTGCCTGCACTGTGTAGCTCTACTGCCATCTCCTGGGCCATAGAGACATTGCAGATGAGTGGTGGATTTGACTCAATATGGGCTCCTACTACAACTACAAAATGGTGCCCAAATCACTGTTTTATTTCCCAATGAGCTATGATACCATGCCCTGTGATTTAGAAATAGCTTCAGAATGTCCTCAGAGAGAAGGATCACGTTGACATTCCATTGACTGAGAAGCTGTGTAATATGCCTGTCAGCACTGCAGGGGCTATTTTACTACGTCCGTGATGTACAGGTCAGCAGCATGTGTAGCAGTAGGTCTGATCCCATGCTGTCTGTGGGTTCAGGTGAACAGTGTGTGTCTGGAGGACGTGATGCATGAGGATGCAGTGGGAGCCCTGAAGAACACAGCCGAGGTGGTTTACCTCAGGGTGGCCAAGCCTAACAACCTCTACCTGAACTCCTACAACCCGCCAGACCTTACCAGCAGTAAGTGTGTGTGTGTGTGTGTGTGTGTGTGTGTGTGTGTGTGTGTGTGTGTGTGTGTGTGTGTGTGTGTGTGTGTGTGTGTGTGTGTGTGTGTGTGTGTGTGTGTGTGTGTGTGTGTGTGTGTTTGCGTGCGTGCGTGTGTGTGTGTGTGTGTGGTCCTCTAATGGTCCATGTCTTCTTTCTCCAGCTTACTCCGCTCACATGGACACAGATCTTGGCCACCCCACCTACCTTGGATCAGATTACCCACAAGCCCTCACTCCCACCTCACCCAGTCGCTTCTCTCCAGTGTTGCACAGCATGATGGGGGATGAAGACCTTCCCAGGTGAGCAAAGCTTTCTGGGCTGACTCATATTCCAAATCCACCTATGGCTTTTCCCAAAGGCCTCCTATATATGGATCGTAAAATGATGGGCTTGGTGTGAAACTGAAAAGCTCCTGATGGAGGTAGGATTTGGTTAGCACAGGCCTGACCCAGAGCTAACCAACGATTATTTTATTTTTCTCTCTGCCTCCCTCCTCCTTGTGCCCCAAAATGTGGTGTCCCCATTTCACTACTCATTTACATCTCTCCCTCCCCATGTTACCTCTCCCTCTTGTTAGTCTCCTTCTTCCCCTCCATTTCTCCTCGTCTCTCCCTGACCCTCCGTCCCTCCCCTTCTCCCCTGCTCTCTCTGTCAGGGAGCCTAGGAGAGTGCTGATCCACCGGGGTTCTACAGGCCTGGGTTTTAACATCGTGGGAGGAGAGGATGGAGAGGGGATCTTTATCTCCTTCATCCTGGCAGGGGGGCCTGCCGACCTCAGCGGTGAGCTGCGCAAGGGCGACCAGATCCTCAGCGTAAGGACACACATGCTCACACACACGAGTGGTACACACACACATACTCACATGTGTATAGTCACGCAACCGCACAGGCACACACTTACGTATATACACAAACTCTCGATCGCTCTCTTTCTTAGGCACACACACACACAGCTTCACATGCACACACTTCTCTGAGAGTTTAGGGTGTGTGTGTGTGTGTGGTGTGTGTGTGTGTGTGTGTGTGTGTGTGTGTGTGTGTGTGTGTGTGTGTGTGTGTGTGTGTGTGTGTGTGTGTGTGTGTGTGTGTGTGTGTGTGTGCGTGTGTGTGTGTGTGTCAGGTGAATGGAGTGGACCTGCGTATCGCCACCCATGAGCAGGCTGCGGCAGCCCTGAAGAACGCTGGCCAGACTGTCACCATCATCGCCCAGTACAGACCAGAGGGTGAGGCCAGCACTACAGTAACCTACCATTGCACACAACACTGCGTCACTGTATGCCAAGGGACCATACATGTGCTAATGTATGTGTGTGTGTGTGTTCAGAGTACAGCCGTTTCGAAGCGAAGATCCACGACCTGAGGGAACAGCTGATGAACAGCAGTATGGGTTCTGGTCAGACGACACTGAGGAGCAACCCCAAGAGAGGCTTCTATATCAGGTACTTATTAATACTGCACTTTATACTACCCCAAAAGAGGCTTCAACATCAGGTTCTCATTAATGCTGCACTATATACTATATACAACCCCAAAAGAGGCTTCAACATCAGGTTCTCATTAATACTACACTATATACTATATACAACCCCACAAGGACACAACACAGATACTACCAGGCTAGTACAGCACTGTGAACACCTCAGAGCACAAGAACCCACTTAGACTTCAAAGAATGTCTGTATCTACTTTTGTAACTGTGTCTTCTTCCTTTCCTCTCCCATGGTCTCCTCTCCTCCGTCTGTCCCAGGGCCCTGTTTGACTATGATAAGACAGCAGACTGTGGTTTCCTGAGCCAGGCGGTGGGCTTCAGGTTTGGTGACGTGCTCCATGTCCTGGACTGTGGTGATGAGGAGTGGTGGCAGGCCAGACGGGTCAGTCCTCAGACAGACGTTGAGGAGGTCGGCTTTATTCCCAGCAAACGCAGGTCAGACACCTCACAGCACTGTGTGTGTGTGTGTGTGTGTGTGTGTGTGTGTGTGTGTGTGTGTGTGTGTGTGTGTGTGTGTGTGTGTGTGTGTGTGTGTGTGCGTGTGTGTACTATATGCTATTTGTTTTCTCCATTTGCATGTGGAATTCTATGGTTATGTAGCGGATCTTTCACTTTCAGCCTCTCACGCTCCTTTCTTTCCCTCTCCCGCTCTCTTTTATCGCGCTCTCTTTCTCTCCTTCTACCCTTTACTGCCTCATTTCGTTCCTAACCCCTTCAGGGTAGAAAGGAAAGAGTGGTCTCGCATGGGCACCAAAGAGAGGGTAAGCACATAAGTTAGTGAGCGTCTTGTGAAAGATCTTACACCAATGTCTTCGTCTGTCTCTCTCTCTCTCTCTCTCGCTCTCTAAACATCTGTTTTCTCTGTGTTGTGCAGGATCGCAGTCGGGACAGCCTCGGATCTCAAGGTATAAGCAGCTGTACCGGAGGAGACCTGCTCTGCCCTCGGGTGGTGCTAGAAATGATGATTATTTTATTTAGCTAGAACGCCACAGCGATCAGATGAACAGTAGCTACTGACTGACTGACTGACTGGCTGGTGTTGTTGTGTTCTGGTTTCAGGGAGGGACGATTCTCAACACAGCTATGAAGCAATGACACAAGTGGAGGGTGAGAGTAGACTTTCAAGTAATATTTTATTCAAGTTATACTTCTATTTACTCCTTATTTATTCCGTCTTACCTCTCTCTCTCTCTCTCTCTCTCTCTCTCTCTCTCTCTCTCTCTCTCTATCCATAAAGTGCATTATGCCAGGCCCATCATAATATTGGGTCCCATAAAGGACAGGGTAAATGATGACCTGCTGTCAGAGTTCCCTGACAAGTTTGGATCTTGTGTCCCTCGTAAGTATTGACCCCGTCGTAGATGAACCATTTCCCTGCTCGCCCCATTGGTTTACGTCTATTGACCGGGTGATTGGTTGACCGCCTGACTGACCGCCTGTCCCCTCCCCCCACAGACACCACGCGGCCCAAGCGGGAGTACGAGGTGGACGGGCGGGACTACCACTTTGTGTCGTCACGGGAACAGATGGAGAAGGATATCCAGAGCCACCGGTTCATCGAGGCGGGCCAGTACAACAGCCATCTATACGGCACCAGCGTCCAGAGCGTGCGAGAGGTGGCAGAGCAGGTGCAGCATAGATAACATCCCCTCCTAGAGATACAGTATATTATCATGATGTTATTAATGTGATTCTATATTATTTAGAATGGGTTTACATGAGAGGGGCGATACATTAGGCCGCGCCACATTATTTAACATGGTCCCAACAGCTGCTGTACTGTATTGGTTGGCTTAAGAAGTGTAAAAGGATCTAGCTGATTGAATCCCCTCCACCCTCCCTACCTCCCTCTGTTCTCACCCTGCGTCTCCTCCCTCCTTCTCTCCCTCCCCTCCCCTCCACCCTCACTACCTCCCTCTGTTCTCACCCTGCGTCTCCTCCCTCCTTCTCTCCCTCCCCTCCCCTCCACCCTCACTACCTCCCTCTGTTCTCACCCTGCGTCTCCTCCCTCCTTCTCTCCCTCCCCTCCACCCTCACTACCTTCCTCTGTTCTCACCCTACGTCTCCTCCCTCCTCCCTCCTTCTCTCCCTCCCCTCCACCCTCCCTACCTCCCTCTGTTCTCACCCTGCGTCTCCTCCCTCCTTCTCTCCCTCCCCTCCACCCTCCCTACCTCTCTCTATTCTCTCCCTGCGTCTCCTCCCTCCTTTTCTCCCTCCCCTCCACCCTCCCTACCTCCCTCTGTTCTCACCCTGCATCTCCTCCCTCCTCCCTCCTTCTCTCCCTCCCCTCCACCCTCCCTACCTCTCTCTGTTCTCTCTCCCTGCGTCTCCTCCCTCCTCCCTCCTTCTCTCCCTCCCCTCCACCCTCCCTACCTCTCTCTGTTCTCTCCCTGCGTCTCCTCCCTCCTTCTCTCCCTCCCCTCCATCCTCCCTACCTCCGTCTGTTCTCACCCTGCGTCTCCTCCCTCCACCCTCCCCTCCACCCTCCCTCCCTCCGTCTGTTCTCACCCTGCGTCTCCTCTCTCCGTCTCTCCCTCCCCTCCACCCTCCCTACCTCCCTCTGTTCTCACCCTGCGTCTCCTCCCTTCGTCTCTCCCTCCCCTCCCCTCCACCCTCCCTACCTCCCTCTGTTCTCTCCCTGCGTCTCCTCCCTCCACCCTCACTACCCTCCCTCTGTTCTCTCCCTGCGTCTCCTCCCTCCTCCCTCCTTCTCTCCCTCTCCTCCATCCTCCCTACCTCCCTCTGTTCTCACCCTGCGTCTCCTCCCTCCGTCTCTCCCTCCCCTCCACCCTCCCTACCTCCCTCTGTTCTCTCCCTGCGTCTCCTCCCTCCACCCTCACTACCTCCCTCTGTTCTCTCCCTGCGTCTCCTCCCTCCTCCCTCCTTCTCTCCCTCCCCTCCACCCTCCCTACTTCTCTCTGTTCTCACCCTGCGTCTCCTCCCTCCATCTCTCCCTCCCCTCCACCCTCACTACCTCCCTCTGTTCTCTCCCTGCGTCTCCTCCCTCCTCCCTCCTTCTCTCCCTCCCCTCCACCCTCACTACCTCTCTCTGTTCTCTCCCTGCATCTCTCGCTCCTCCCTCCATCTCTTCCTCCCCTCCACCCACCCTCCCTACCTCCCTCTGTTGACTCCCTCCCCTCATCATTCCATTTCCCTGCTGTGCTGTGTGAGTAGCAGGGGAAACACTGTATACTGGACGTGTCGGCCAATGCTGTCCGCAGACTACAGGCCGCTCAGCTACACCCCATCGCCATCTTTGTCCGGCCCAAGTCACTGGAGAATGTCCTGTATGTACACAATTACACACACACAAAGTATACACACACTCGCACACACACACACACACACACAAGATATGCACACACTCACACACTAGCTGTTGACTGACGATTGCGTGCGTTGTTTGTTGTGCAGAGAGATCAACACTCGTCTGACAGAAGAGCAGGCCAGAAAGGGCATGGACCGTGCTCTCAAGCTGGAACAGGACTTCATCGAGTGCTTCTCAGGTAACACTGGAACACTTTGGGCTGTAATTCCAATAATGAACCTTTTACTGCAGTGGGCTACATCAGGGTCACACAGAGGGTTTCTTTGGTAGTCTTAAATAAATCTACTTTGAGACAGAAGTATACACCTCACACACGTGGTTATGGACTTATAAAGAAGGCACCTGTACCATGTCAGATATAGAGTTGTAGTTTTGAAATATAACACAACTGTTTGACATAGAAACAACACATGTTCATCTTTCTTTTTTTTTAAATAATTGTTATTAATTATAAAATGATGAAAAATATTAATAGCATTCCTCCCATGAGGCCAAAGAGGGCGCTTTTGGTCATTGACTGCAGGAAAGGGCTACACACAGGAATGTGTAGACCTAATTCTCCTCTGACTTGATCTTGATGTTGCCTCATAGTTCCTTCCAGACATGAACAGATACATATCTGACTCTCTCTCCCCTCTCTCTCTCTCTCTCTCTCTCTCTTTCTCTCTCTCTTTCTCTCTCTCTTCTCTCTTTCTCTCTCTTCTCTCTCTCTCTTTCTTTCTCTCTCTCTCTCTCTCTTCTCTCTCTCTCTCTCTCTCTCTCTCTCTCTCTCTCTCTCTCTCTCTCTCTCTCTCTCTCTCTCTCTCTCTCTCTCTTTCTCTCTTTTTCTCTCTCTCTCTCTCTCTCTCTCTCTCTCTCTCTCTCTCTCTCTCTTTCTCTCTTCTCTCTCTCTCTCTCTCTCTCTCTCTCTCTCTCTCTCTCTCTCTCTCTCTCTGTCTCTCTCTCTTTTCTCTCTCTCTCTCTGTCTCTCTCTCTTTCTCTCTCTCTCTTCTCCTCTCTGTCTCTCTCTCTGTTCTCTCTCTCTTTCTCTCTCTCTTTCTCTCTCTCTTTCTCTCTCTCTCTTTCTCTCTCTCTTTCTCTCTCTCTTTCTCTCTCTCTCGCTTTCTCTCTCTCTTTCTCTCTTTCTCTCTTTCTCTCTCTCTTTCTCTCTTTCTCTCTCTTTCTCTTTCTCTCTCTCTCTTCCTCTCTGTCTGTCTCTCTCTTCATCTCTTCCCGTCTTTCAATCTTCCTCTCTGTCTCTCTCTCTCTCTCTTTCTCTCTCTCTGTCTGTCTCTCTCTCTTCCTCTCTTCCCGTCTATGTCTCCCTCTGCTTCACCTTACCTCTTCCCCCTCTCCAGCTGTAGTGGAAGGTGACAGCTTCGAGGAGGTTACCACAAGGTGAAGACGGTGATCGAGGAGCAGTCGGGGCCTTACATCTGGATCCCCACCCGGGAGAGGCTGTGAGGCTGCCCCATAACCCACCTCCACCCCCCAACCACCCTCAGCCAGTCTGCCCTCCAGCCCAACCAGCGCTCAGAGAGACAGAGAGAGACATAGAGAGACACACAAACACACACAGGGGGACACGTGAAGATAGAGACACATAATCACACGGAGAGAGAGACACAGAGTAATACTAAAAGACAGACACAGGTATAGAAACCCAGAGAAACAGGTAAGGACAGTATTTAATCAGTATTCATATATAATCCATGTGTGGTGAGTACTGAGCGAGACTGGAGAGAGAGGTGACCAAGTTGGGCGTGGCAAGGCAGGGCGGTGGGCGTCCCCAGAATAAGCACAGGGTAACGGATCCGCCATCTCCCCCTCTCCGTCTCCCTCAGTCTCATTTGACATCCCCACTGACAAACAGGCGGGCAAAACCATCAGCAGCCCTTCCGATCCCTCCTTTTTTATATCCCTGAGCCTCCTCTCCTCCTCCTGTCAACTCTCTCTCTCCATTCAGGACATGAAACGGAGAGAGAGAGAGAGAGAGAGAAGGAGTGCATAGACTATGGAGGGACACACAGATCATATTGAGTCCCTCTGACCCGGAGGAGGCTCTATTCTAGTGAAAAGGCTTTGCTCCGTGTGTGAACAACTAGGAACATCATCCCACTAACCAAGACTGGCATTCGCTCAATCACCCATGAATAGCATTTTGTGAGGGCATTTTTCAAAAGCAGCTCAAATATAAACTCAAATTCTGAATTTGTGCATGCGTCCTCAAAGGCAACAGATATGGGAGTCGAGGAAAATGATGGAAAATAAGAAGAAAGGATGAAGAAGAGGAGAAATGACTGGGCGGTGCGCACCACCCGTTTCCCCCCTCCATTTTGATGGACGGGGAGTTTCTAGCATGTCTCAACAGAGAGAGGAGCAGTACAGATGGAGAAAGAGGAGGGGCTAACTCACTGTGTGCATAGACAATGGAAGACCTCGTGTATAACCTCTGGGTCTCTTCTGTACGGCACACACAGTCAGCCCGTACAGTAGGGCAGTTCTAAATCCACCCGGCTCTTCTCCAAAAGCACTGGGCGGTCTGCCCTGTTTGTAAACGGCCAGGCAGATTCCATGCTGAATGTTCTCTTAAGGCACAACAGCAGAGTCCTTAGCTTCAGCGCTTTAGTGTTAAGAGCACCACAGCCAATTCTCTGATCACTCTTCCAAATAAGACCCTCAACAACCCACACACAGTGTTCTCACTGGCCTGTGTGTGTGTGTGTGTGAGAGAGAGAGTGTGTGTGTGTGAGAGAGAGTGTGTGTGTGGACTGTGTGAGGATTAAATCTCTCTTCCTCTCTACCACTCTTTCTCTGCCTCTTTCTTTCTCTCTTTCTCTCTTTCTTTCCTCACAAATTAAGGCTACGTATATATAACATGTTTAACAGACAAAATGGCCTATACAAATATATATTTTTAATGACGATTTATAACAGGAGTTAGAGCCTGTAAAATGTAATATCTCTTCAACAATATTCCATTGCTTTGTTTGGGTAAACTTTCTCTTGTGTTCAGGGATTTGTTTTGGTCCTTGACCATCGATTTGCCCTTCCACAACACACAGTCCTGACATACAAACACACAAAGAAACACATAATAACTGAGATATAGCTGAGCTATAACTGAGAAATATCTGAGATATAACTTAGAAATATCTGAGATATAACTGAGATATAACTGAGATATGACTGAGATATAAATTAGCTATAACTGAGAAATATCTGAGCTATAACTGAAATATATCTGAGCTATAACTGAGATATAACTGAGATATAACAGATATGACTGAGCTATAACACATATATCTGAGATATAACTGAACTATAACTGAGATATAACTGAGCTATAACTGAGATATATCTGAACTATAACTGAGATATAACTGAAATATAACTGAGCTATAACTGAGAAATAACTGAGATATGACTGAGAAATATCTAAGATATAACTGAGATATAACTGAGCTATAACTGAGATATATCTGAACTATAACTGAGATATAACTGAAATATAACTGAGCTATAACTGAGAAATAACTGAGATATGACTGAGAAATATCTAAGATATAACTGAGATATAACTGAGCTATAACTGAGATATATCTGAACTATAACTGAGATATAACTGAAATATAACTGAGCTATAACTGAGAAATAACTGAGATATGACTGAGAAATATCTAAGATATAACTGAGATATAACTGAGCTATAACTGAGATATAACTGAGCTATAACTGAGATGACTGAGATATAACTGAGATATGACTGAGATATAACTAAGCTATAACTGAGCTATAACAGATATAACTGAGCTATAACTGAGATATAACTGAGAAATAACTGAGATATAACTGAGAAATAACTGAGCCTCAGTGCAGCATGTGTATTATCTTCTCCAGTTACACATCTCACTTCCGGTGGCTAGAGTGTTTTGAGTTGAGGTACAGTAGCTATATAATACACTAGTCCAATCTTATGGATGGGGTAAGGTGGTGTGTGTATGCGTGTGCATGTGTATGTGGGTGGTTGTGCATGTGAATGGGTGGGTATGCAAATGTGTGTGCTTGCGTGTGTGCGTTCCAGGCTCATGAGATTTGGTGCAATAGTGTAATGATGATATGCAATGAGACCGGGTTTGGGTGTCTTCGAAGATATAGAATAATATGTTATAGGTATGATATATAAGTATAATAATATGTTTGCACTGACAGCATTAACACAGGTTTAAATAGGGGGAGTGAGAATAAGACAAAATAAAATATGGATTCCAGGGGTTTACAGACACTCGTTTTGTTGTTCACTTGCTTTTCCCCCAGTGAGAGATGGAAAGTGGTAATGTTTTGGATTGATTATTTATTATGAAGTGCTTTCACTGTTTCAGTTGTATTCACTTGGAAGTCTGTACATTCTAATTTGTATCATTTTTTTCACTTCACTTAAAGAAATGTCCGTTTTTGGGGAGTGGCCAGAACTGTTGTAAATACAGAGGTGTGTGGGACGCTGTTGCAATGCATACTGCTAATTGGACATTAGAGAAACCATCAGTCTCAGCACTGGTACCTGAGCCCACAGCCCTGCTACCCCCTCTAATACACAGGAACACATCACTTTGAGTGGGTCTCTCACACACATGCGCACACACACACACACACACACACACACACACACACACACACACACACACACACACACACACACACACATTCTACATGAATGGAATAATAGTATGTTATTCATTTCTTTATTTGAAAAATCTCAGACATCCATATCATAGTGTGATACTCCTAAACAAAATATATATATACATTTTTACTGAATAGACTGATGATAAGATTACATCGAGGTCAACTGATGCAGAACATGTGTTTAAAATTATTTATCTTGCAAAAGATATTTAACAATGACAATATCAAGCAAACTAATATGTTTCATTTAAGTGAATCGCTTGTTGTAAATTAGCTATAAAGACAAGACAATTAATTAAAATAAGCTTTCTGGAAGAAAAAATTGTGTCATGGCACCATTTTGTTTTTGCAGAGACTGTTTCATGTTGTGTTTTGGGAACAAGCCAGGAACTAACCATGCACAGGTAAGGTTGGTCCTCAGCCTGGGAGGAGGAAAATGACCAGAACATTTTGTCCTTTAGGGGGCACTCGTATACCATTATTGTAGAGTACTTCTCTGCAGTCTCCAGTTTCACCTACTGCAATCTTTTATTTTTGGCTCTCCTTTCTTTTGTTGTGGTGTGTTTTTGTGTGTTTCTTGTTTTCCCAAATGTATTGTTTTTTGTTTTTCTCTTTCATTTTTTTCTCTGTCTCTCCATGTTCCCCCCCCCCCCCTTCTCTCTCTCTCTCACTCCCTCCTCAGTCTGCTGACACCTAGGGGACCACCCTTTTCCCTTTAGGAAATCACACAACAAAGATGCTTCCTCTGTGAGCCTGAGATTTAGAGGTGTGTGTGTGTGTGTGTGTGTGTGTGTGTGTGTGTGTGTGTGTGTGTGTGTGTGTGTGTGTGTGTGTGTGTGTGTTCAGTGAAGACAGAAGGCATGGCACTAAATTGTGTGAGAGGATGAGGTGAGCCCCCCCCCCTCCACCCACTTACAATGTCAAGCACTTTGAGCATTGGAAAATCACTATATAACCAGTCCATTAGGTGTGTGTGTGTTGCCTGTGTAGCTGCGGGTGTGACTAATAGGGCATGAGAAGAGAGAATCACACCATATTGTCTCCCCAAGTGTGATTAGGATCAGTCTGAGAGGCCAGTTACCATAGGCATATCTAACCCTCTACAGATCTGCCCATTTGATATGCAGGGGACACTTCACAAAACCAGTAATAAGTACCTGTTCCTACAGTCTTTTAGTTTCACTCTCTGTGGTGAATTCTAGCTATACAGCTTCTTCCTTTGTGTGTGTGTGTGTGTGCTGCCTGGCAGGATCCTTCATTTGCGCTCTGTGCTGATGTTCCACCTTACACTCGTGTGTACAGTCTTTGTGTCATCCACACGTTTCTCACTGTGGCTCAACACTTCGGGTCACAAGCATTCCATTACCGTTTCATTCATGAGCACATTATCTCTGGTCAGAACTGGGTCAGCTCTAGGGTTAACTGTTATCACTACAGACATATGTCTCTGTTGAATGGATTACATAAGGTTGTAGAACAACACCATTATCATTATCCTTTAACAGTCATACCTGGGTTGTCTCCCTGTAAGTAACCAGGTGTATGGCTAGGCTGTCACTGAACTAGGGATACAGGCATGAGGTATGGGATTATGGAGCCGATTTGAAAGAGTGCTGGTGTTTGGATATATGGGTTTGGTTTGGGGTGGGCGGTTTTTACGATGTGAGGGGCTAAAGGTAAGGGAGGGGTTGAAGAGGGGGGGGGGCTAAACATGAGACCATGCCCATGAGCCATGAAAGCAGTTCTTTCACAGCTCTCTCTCCCCTCCCGCTCTCTCTCACACACACACACTCTCTCTCTCTCTATCTTTCCCTCATGCCATCTCCCATCCTCTCCCTCACTCTCACTTCCTGTGTCTCCTGTGTCCTTATCCTCTCCTCCTCCTCTCTCATCCCCAACCCCCCCCCCCCCTCCCTGCCCCTCTCTTTTGCATAATGAATTATTTTGTGTCTGCGTTATTATTTAAATCCTGCATTCCACAGCACAACTTAGCACCCTCCCCTCGCCTTTCTACCCTCCGTGGTTACCATGACAACCCCCCTACTTTCATGTTGTTTTCATTTCGATATCCCAATTAAAGATGGGTGACGTGAAGTGATCACGGCGGGAGGAGAGGGGCTGAGGAAGACTGCAGCTGAGCTGCTTTGGGGGTAATTGCGGTGACTGTGCAGTTGTAAATCAGTCATCGGTATTATGGATGGGAAGGCTAAATGTTGTGTTTGCGTATCAGAAGCAGAGAAAAGCCGTGGGTCATTGCTACCTCACACCTGCTCCACTGTCTGGGGGGGATAGAGGATGGAAGGGTTTTGGTCCGGGATGTAACAGTAGCATCAGATGTCCTGAGGCCATGGCAGAACAGTAGGCTGCTCATAGCCCCCCTCCCCCCCTTTCACACACACTGACGCCGAACCACCGCCGACTTCACACCTCTGTGGCACTGTGTGAGTCTCAGCTCTTCACGCGGTGTGTTTCTTTCATTCGTTTTTTTCCTTCTCTTTCTGGTTCCCACTGTTCTCACCTCCGCCATGTCTCTGTCTCAGCCCAGAGAGGGAAGCCCCGGAAGTCTCGCCCAACACCCTCAGAGCTGTTAGCATATGAGTAAGGGAACATGGGGTTTATGGCCCGCTATGGCCCGCTGTACCGTCTCTGAGAAACTTGCTGATCCAG
Organism: Oncorhynchus kisutch; assembly: GCF_002021735.2. Taxonomy (NCBI): domain Eukaryota; kingdom Metazoa; phylum Chordata; class Actinopteri; order Salmoniformes; family Salmonidae; genus Oncorhynchus; species Oncorhynchus kisutch. The sequence goes on along the minus strand of NC_034201.2, from coordinate 7,717,294 downwards.
CCTTGTTCCCACCCACGTCTGCCTTTAATTCACATCGACAGAGTGAAAGACAGTGTTGTGAACTGCTGCTGTAGTATTGTGTAGTGTATGAATGGATCGTGTCCAGGAGTGTGTGTGCCACAGGATAGAGCCTTGGATTAAGCCCAGTTAGACCTGACCCCATTTAACCTTCATCTGACCCAGTTACCCGTGGACCAGACTTTTTTTGGGGGCCACCTTGGACTCAAAAACCTCTCACTGCAACACACAGCTGCCTACGCCACCTGCACAATGGGTGTATGGGTATGGTTTTGGTATTGGTTGTGTGTCTTCTGTGCATACTGCTCATATTCTGAATCTGTGTCGGTCAAAGGGATCTTTTCGTGCAAATAGCTCAATTCAACACCCTTGATTATAATTATCTTGTTATTTTAAACTGATTATCACATTCAGCAATGTAGGATACATTAATTTGTGTTACAGCAGTTTCTGTGTAGGAGAAGGAGATTTATGTCGCCTAACATCTTGAGTAGAAATGCTTACCTGATGTTTTTATTTTTTTTATTTAACCTTTATTTAACTAGGCAAGTCAGTTGGGAACAAATTATTATTTACAATGACGGCCTACTAAAAGGCAAAAGGCCTCCAGCGGGGACGGGGGCTGGGATTAAAAATAAAATACAAATATTGGACAAGACGCACATCATGACAAGAGAGACACCACAACACAACATAAAGAGAGACCTAAAACAACATAGCCTGGCAGCAACACATGACGACACAGCATGGTGATGTGAGCATAGTATGCGCTAAATGTGGGGTGTGAAAAAGATTTGTAGGCCATTAAGTCACACACACCCTAAAGAAATGGATAAAACATCACTTAGGTCTAACACCAGAAATGTCGGTTTTCTGACTTGCGGACTATACCATAATATAAGTATATCATAGAATATCATTATAAAATGTACTGTATATCGTAATAAGCATTACTTTTCCATTCTCAACGCGTTCTTGTTCTCAGCTGAGAGTGAGTCTTTCACTGCTACTAATTGTTTTCCAGCGGTTTTCCAGATAATTTACGTAAGAAAAGGACAAACCGCTCCTTCACTTTCATGAAGTCACTGCCGAGGAAATAACAGGCCAATACACAAAGTGGGCCCCTGCGACCCTGAATTGAGAGTGCATTTATTTGCATGGGAATGACATGAAACCAGACACAAGTCTGCTGGTTTCTTCTCCAAATAGATTGTAGTAAGTAGTCTACATATATTGTATGCTTGCAGAGCAGACTGGGATGAAACATAAGACCATAAAATAGAACATTGTAATATGATCTCCACATCTCAAAAACCTGTAGGCTATTTCAATGTGTGTATCATGAATGAAACACGATAACACTTTGGTATGAGCAATATCACTCCCGTTATTTAGGCTACAGAAACTCTCAACAAGACACAAGATACAAGATCGCAAAAAAATATCACAAAAGTAGGGGTCGAGTGAATACATACATTGATTTGCATATTCCTATTTGACTGACAGCTCAAATTGACCTATGATTGGCCGAAAATGTGTGCGTGAAGGCGGGGCGTATGCAGTCAGTGGAGGTTAGTGCTTTTCGACTCTGATTGTGTGTGGTGAAACATTCCCAGTGAGACGACTGCGAGTGGACGGCGGATAAGTCCCTAACTTTTTGTTTTCTGTTTATTATTACCTGAAAGTGATTTATAGTTAAAAGAATATATTAATATTTAAACTCTCTAATTTGTCAATCATTCCACATCACTGGAAACGTACAGGCAGTGGCAACGAGACACGCAGTTGTTCCCGACCAATCGACTACATTTTTTTTAGGGAAAAAAAAATTCATACAATTATTGTTCCGGTCGTTTGGAAAGAAAATAGGCTACCGAAACGTACAAAACGCAGCAGTAACATTATTTTCGTTCATGTTGAGAATTGAGGGGGTTTTCAAGTGCTTTAATTGCGGAGTCTAGACATCGAATTGAGAGGACATTTGGGAGAAGTAGAGGGCTAGCGGACAAAGAGTGGACCGAATACATCCCAAGGATACGAGAAGTTTCACATACATGCGTCCCCTTTTTGAACATGACAGAGAAGACAAAGGACAACGGTGCTATATAATTGTATAGCCAAGCTATACAATATTCTATAGCACTATAAAGCAAAGTTTTCCCTCATATGAAAGTTGATATTTGATTGACTATGCTCGATTTTTAAAGAAACTGGTGGTTGGTTATCCTTTTTTTTTTTATCGACTTATTCCATGAGATATTGACTTGGCAACCGTCCGTCAAAAAGCAAGGTTTTCCTTGAAATGCTGTGACCACATTTTTTGTATTACTCATTTCCAGTGAAACTGGTGTTTGAACTGTGGTCCGTGTCAGATGTGGTCGGTGTTGCGGCCAATGGGTACACGGTCCAGCTGACGGTGCCACTGAATTCCCAGTTACACGTTGTTGGGTTTTTTGACCAACACAACCGAAGGAGTTCGTTTATATTACGGATAATCTGTATGCCATTATGAATTTCATATCCAGGCGCATTGCCCCACTTTGGCTGGTCCTGCTGGAATGTGTGCTTCTGTCGACAGCAGAGGAAGGTAGGTTGGATTACCTCCTGTACAATGTTCTCAAATATAACAAGGCTGTTTCATGTTCTGTCATCATGCTTATTATCGACAAAACAGTGTACAGTGGGGTTATTAGGCTACCTAATAATAGGTTATTGAAAATAAGATTAAGGCCCATTTTGCCTTCAGATTGTGGTTACATTGTAACAACAGCACCTTTACATTGTAACAGACGCACATGGCAATGTAACATGCTAGTTGACAATTATCGTGAACTATGTTTACTGTACATTATGTTGTCTTTGTATAGAGAATCATCACCCTCCACTATCTAACTATTGCAATGAGACTTTTCCCGATAATGAAGATTAACTTGACTGGCCTGCACAAGAGCCTATGCAAGTGTCTGTACATAGGCACTTTAAAAACAGCCCAAGACAACATAAATACCTGGATTCATTTAAGATACGAAGGTGATAATGAATTAGCTGTGTGTGTGTGTGTGTGTGTGTGTGTGTGTGTGTGTGTGTGTGTGTGTGTGTGGATTTAGTGTGTCTTTATGTATGTGTTCTGGAAGGGTGTGGAACAGCACAGAAATGGTCTTTGTGGAAACATACACTACATGGCTAAAAGTATGTGGACACCTGCTTGTCGAACGTCTCCTTCCAAAATCATGGGTATTAATATGGAGTTGGTCCCCCCTTTGCTGCTATAACAACCTCCACACTCTACTAGATGTTGGACCATTGCTGCGGTGACTTGCTGCGATTCAGCCATGAGCATTAGTGAGGTCGGGCACTCATGTTAAGCGATTAGGCCTGGCTCGAAGCCGGCGTTCCAATTCATCCCAAAGGTGGGGTTGAGGTCAGGGCTCTGTACAGGCCAGTCAAGTTCTTCCACACCGATCTCAACACACCATTTCTGTATGGACCTCGCTTTGTGCACAGGGGAGTTGTCATGATGACACAGGAAAGGGCCTTCTCCAAACTGTTGCCACAAAGTTGGAAGCACAGAATCGTCTAGAATGTCATTGTATGCTGTAGCGTTAAGATTTCCCTTCACTGGAGCTAAGGGGCCTAGCCTGAACCATGAAAAACAGCCTCAGTCCATTATTCTTCCTCCACCAAACTTTACAGTTGGCACTATGCATTCGGGCAGGTAGAGTTCTCCTGGCATCCACCAAACCCAGATTTGTCAGTCGTACTGCCAGATAGTGAAGCATGATTCATCACTCCAGAGAAGGTGTTTTCACTGCACCGGAGTCCAATGGCGACAAGCTTTAAGCCACTCTAGTCGATGCTTGGCATTAAGCATGGTGATCTTAGGCTTGTGTGGGGCTGCTCAGCCATGGAAACCCAGTTAAAGCTCCCAACGAACAGTTATTGTGCTGACATTGCTTCCAGAGGCAGTTTGGAACTCTGTTGTGAGTGTTGCAATCGAGGACAGACGGTTTTTATACGCTTCGGCACTCAGCTTCCCCGTTCTGTGAGCTTGTGTGGCCTACCACTTCGCGGCTGTGCCGTAGTTGCTCCTAGGTGTTTCCACTTCATAATAACAGCGCTCACAGCTGACCAAGGCAGCTCTAGCAAGGCCGAAATTTTACGAACTGACTTTGTTGGAAAGGTGCCACCCTATGACAGTGCCACATTGAAAGTCACGAAGCTCTTCAGTAAGGCCATTCTACTGCCAATTGTGTCCTATGGAGATTGCATGGCTGTGTGCTCGATTTTATTCACCTGAATTACCCGAATCCACTCATTTGAAGTGGCGTCCACATACTTTTGGCCACACGATGTACCAGCCTCTGGACCGCATCCACCCAGACCATTGCTATGGTGTCTCATTACCAATCAACCCTGAACGGCATGGCTCGGATTAGTTCCACATTACATGCTGAAATGGAGACACCTGGTCCCCGCTATCTACAAACAATTAACCTGGCGCTGTTTGACAGGCATGGATAACATCCGAGCACGGCTATGGCGTTTACAAGTGACTTGAAGGGATTAGTTGGGTATGCCTATACTACAACTTCATTGTAATTAGCCGCAGCAACGGCAAAATCAATTCACGACTGTGTTTTAGTTGATTCATTGAAGTTTAAGCACCATTCTTCAAGGTTTTGCCCTCAGTCGGTGTCTGAACTATTACGATTCACTCTACGTCCTGGCCTGTATGCTACTCTGTAGGCCTGCTACACTTCCATTGAGAAGGGTTTTTGAGGATCTAGGCCTAGAATGTATCGTTTTCATGTCATGAACCCACCTCCAACATCTGTTGACTAATTCCCCTTTTCAACTCCCAACAGATGGAGCAGAAAGAGAAGCAGCGCTGGGAGTTAGGTTGAATGTGACCTCTCCCTTATCATTTAAAAACTCCACTTAAACACCTTATTTACTTTTTCAAATCATATTCGCACGGCATTGGACGGTCTTTGAAGTGTTACCTCCATGTGGTGGCTGCAGGACTGTGAAGGTATTAAAAAGGGCAATGCTGGTGATGATTAATTTGGCCAAGTTAAGCTTGGCGTCCGTGGGGGGTAGATTGGATTCTGTCCACAGGGTAAGATCCTCAAAAGGGCCCCAAACCCTCTGAGATTAGACAGTGTGTGTGTGTGTGTGTGTGTGTGTGTGTGTGTGTGTGTGTGTGCATGTGTGTGCATGTGTGTGTGTATGCGTGGGTGTGTGTGAATGATTAAACAAAGGCTGATCCCTGTGCATATTGTATATTAGATATTTAGTGGTCTTTGTCGGGAAGAGTTTGAAGAAAAAATACACTTCCACCCCAGTGAGCCGGTGAGCCTTCCCAATCAGCCTCCAAGATGAAATAACCCCCCAAAACACACCACTCTGAAGGCCCATCCTCTCTCTGTTGCATTCTCATTTCCTCCACCTACGCTTCTTTCTCTCTCTCCATCCCTCGCTCTTTCTCTCTCTCTCCCTCACTCTTTCTCATACTTTGAATAGAGTGCCGTGTTGAGTGACATTCTGCTTCACAACCCATAAACCCAATGTCTAAAACCAGAAAACGCTAAAATAATGTTTTTATTCCGAATGCAAGAGGCCCTAGGTGAAAGAGTTAGGGCCCCCCCCCCCCCCTGCACTCTGTTATTTTGTTACTCTTTCCGTTGACTCTCTCTCTCTGCTATGTGAGCGAGGCAGTGCAGTCTGGACTTACCACTGTCTGCCCCGCCGCGGAAATGCGGATTTCTTCCCCCGAAATCCTATTAAATGGAACTGATTTTTATAAGAAAGGGATTTGCATTTAAAGCAATCCTGCCCCCTCACTGACACCCTCAGCCCATCATCCTCTGTGGCTTAATCCCACGATTAGCCCCTTGAAGAGTTAAACAGGCATCCGAGTCGTGCAGCTGTAATGTACAGGCCAGTTTCCCTCTACTCTTCAGCAGCTCTCTCTCTCTCTCCCCCTCTCTCTCTCTCTCTCTCTCCTCCCTCTCCTCCCTCCCTCCCTCCCTCCCTCCCTCCCTCCCTCCCTCCCTCCCTCCCTCCCTCCCTCCCTCCCTCCCTCCCTCCCTCCCTCCCTCCCTCCCTCCCTCCCTCCCTCCCTCCCTCCCTCCCTCCTCCCTCCCCCCTCCCTCCCCCTCTCCCTCCCTCTCTCGCTCTCTCTCTCTCGTGGCCTGATGAAGTTGCCTCCGCTGGCTGGGCTCGGCCTAGACAGATGGGTTCCTGAGTGGGTCTGGGTTGGCTTATCAAGACTACTTAAGTCACAAATGAGATGCGATGCATATGGAAATATGACAGGTGGACGGTACTCCGGGTTGATGAGGGGATAGAAAAAGCCCCCCCAGTTCACCACCACCAGCCCCCAATCCATGCATCAACGTCAGTGGCACGCTGACAGGCAGGCAAGACGCGGGGCAGGTGACCCACGTCTGCACCTCCACCCACACACCACTCACTGTGAGAGGGGACACAATGGGGACGACTAGAGAGGGGACCGACAGCAGAGGACAGGGTAGGAGGCCACAGCCTTTCAAATAAGACAGGGACAGAGAATGACACTTATGGAGAGAGTAATTTCTGCCAGTGGGTGAGAGGGAGAGACTGCTATCAATTCGAGTAGAAATGAGAAAGGCTGACGAGAAAGCGAGAGGGTGTGTGTGTCTGTGTTGAGCGTGTGTCGTAGGTGATAATCAGAAGCGCCTGGCTGGGAGACAGAGGGACTTCCCGTGCCTGTGTGCTCGCTGTGATTCCCCCGAGCCCCAGAATATCTGTCCTATATACAGTAACAACACTGAGGCTCAGCAGGCAGCAGGCTTCCAGTCCCACCACACAGCTCCTCAGACAGAGAGAGAGAGAGTACACAACGTGTTCACACTGGTTTCACCATTTCATCCATCGTCATACGAGATATCTCTTGTCTTATTTCCCTCTTTGGAACCTACAAAATCTGTTCCAAAACCCCTCCCCTTCAATTCCACCATGTCTTAAGCCTTTAAGAGCAAAGTACAGTGGAAGGAAGATTTTGAGCTGTACCCCCTCAATGTGTCTGGCTTTCCTTGGCTGCTGAAATGGAGAAAGAGGGGGATGAGTCAGAATGAAAGAGGAGACCCATGCAGGGCGAGTATTCTCTTGTATCTGGGCTTGGACGTGCCGATCTTTGGATGGCTGATGTAGCCTAAGTCTGTGCTGCCATTCAGAGTGACTGTCCTCCAGCTTCAAGCTGTTCACCTCCCACCGCGGATTAGTCACTAAGAGCCTGTGTGTGTTTGCACGTGTGTGATGTGTCTTGCATGTTTCATGTTTCAAAAGCTCGATATGTTAAAGAATGCAGACCCCCCCCCCCCCCCCGACACTAAACGTTCGGTCGTATTATTTTCCGCAGTCGAATGCGTGTGCTTTTTTTGCGTCGGAGCACATTTGAGTGCGTCTGTGGAAGTGTGTGTGTGAGAGTTGACCTTTTGTTTTGGTATTTTTCCCAGTGTTCAGTGGGAGGGAGACTCTCTCAGTGTGACTGACATGGAGATGCATGCAAACACATTTTCTGTCCAGAGATAATTATATGGATGCGACTTGAGTCGTGGGATGGGGGGGGGGGGAGTAGTGGGCGGAACGGCAGAATTACAAAGACAGAAAGAACCACGAAAACACAACAGACAGTAAACATGCTAAAAGTGCACGGAGGTTATACAGGATTTGAAAACGGATCTGTACCAGAGCCAAAGTGTGTGCTTCCTTCAACACATGGTGATAGTTTGGCGAACTATCTTTATAAACTCTTTGTAAATTCTTGTGAACGTATAGAGTTATCGCCGTCACACTTGTTACCGTTGAGTCCCTATCAGTCATTTAAACAGGAACAATTACAAATGAACACAACTCCTTTTAATTGGAGGTTGACTCGATCCTAAACCCTTTGTTCTAAACACACAGTGACACAGACACGGGTTGAGTTGAGATGCCGATAAAACCCATGCCAACTTAACTGCACCATTGTTACTTGATCTTGTAGCGAGCTGTTCCACAGTGGTTCTCTTTTTCTCTCTAAGGGATGGAGGTGAAGACTCAACGTTTTTTTTTTGTTCCTCTCCAGCTCTACTTACTTAGGCTTTTATGGAGTTTAATCTCACCCATAGCTCAGTGTCTTTTGTTAGTCAGGGAGGGAGATGTGGGAAGTCAACCGGACTCTTTCAGATCCCCCCCCCCCCCTTTGGTTAAGAGATTAGCTGAAGAACTCCAAATCAAACCAGGGAGAGACAAACCCAGAACATTACTACTGCCAAACAATCTCCGCAATTAGCTGGCTGAAGAAACGTGACAGAAATGTTGTGGTAATGTTTCCCTACGTTCTGGAGACAACTACCGCAGTCTGTTGCGTGGAAATGTTGCTGTCTCTACTTCTATATCTACTGCTGTGGCACAGGAATTTCAGCCACCGTATTTTACACCAACAATTCAGAGGATTGAGTCAATTGGAGCCTGCACATTTCGGAGCCAAAATGAATACCAGACTCGGAGGGTAGGTTTAAGACACTTAATCCCCACTGCAATGGTCAGCCATTTTGGTTCCCAACTGTGTTATTTAACTCTGGCTGCATACCCAATCATACCCACACAGAAAAGTGACCCTGTCCAGTTCTAATAGCCAGCAGCCTGCTCCCGACAGTCACTGGATCGGGTTGTGGCCTGGAAGGGAAGGAGAGCACAGGGACACTAGTATCTTCCTGCCTGGACCAGCCTGTTTGGCATGCATCCCTGAAGAGGATTACATCCAACTAGGAGTCTGACATTAACACCCTCATTCTCACTTTCTTTCCTCACTCTGTTCTTTCGCTCTCTCTCGCTCTCTCTCTCTCTCTCTCGCTCTCTCTCTCTCTCTCTCTCTCTCTCTCTCTCTCTATATATATATATATAGATATAGAGAGAGAGAGCGAAAGAACAGAGTGAGGAAAGAAAGTGAGAATGAGGGTGTATATATATATATATATATATATATATATATATATATATATATTTACAGTATATACACTGAGTGTACAAAACATTAGGTACATCGTCCTAACATTGAGCTGAACTCCCCTTTCCCCTCAGAATAGCCTCAATTTGTCAGGGTACTTTACAATGTGTCAAAGCGTTCAACAGGGATGCTGGCCCATGTTGACTCCAATGCTTCCCACAGTTGTGTCCTTTGGGTGGTGGACCATTCTTGATAGACACAGGAAACTGTTGAGTGTGAAAAACACAGCAGCGTTGCAGTTCTTGACACAGTCAAACCTGGCACCTACTACCGTACCCGGTTAAAGGGACTTAAATATTTTGTCTTGCCCACTCACCCTCTGAATGGCACACATACACAATCAATGTCTCAATTGTCTCATGGCTTAAAAATCCTTCTTTAACTGGTTTCCTCCCCTTCATCTACCCTCATCGAAGAGGTTTAACAGATGACATCAATAAGGGATCATAGCTTTCATCTGGATTCATCTGGTGAGTTTGTCATGGAAAAGGTGTTCCTAATGTTTTGTTCACTCAGTGACATAGATGCACCTCTCTCTCAAACACACACAGGTCCATGCGCTATCATAACGGGGCCCTTATTATAAAGAGCGGAGAGTGAAGTGTAATGTTTCCTCAGAGGGCCTCTCACTCCAGTAGGTCTGCTGAATGCAGTGTGAGGATATCAGTGGCCAGTCCATCACTCCTCAGCTCCCTCCAGACCAGTAGAGAAGCAGGAAACAGGGAGGAGGGGAGTGGGATTAGAAGAGAGGGGGAGATTTAATCTCACAGGCTCAACTCCATGTCAAACACACAAACACACACACTCTAAGAACTGCCGGTCTGCACAAACACACACACACTCATGCTCACATGCACATGAATAGTGGAAGGCGGTGTCTTAGTGGCAAAATGCCCTGATAAGCTTCCACTAGTCTCTTTTCTTCTCTCCCTTTCTCCCTTCATCTGTTTCTATCTCTCTCTCCCTCCCAGCTGTCCCATAACTGCTTACCCCAGGTCAGCCCTGTCCAACACTCTCCCGCCCACTCTTCTCCCCGCCCTTCTCCCCGCCCTTCTCCCCACCCTTCTCCCCGCTCTTCTCCCCGCCCTTCTCCCCACTCTTCTCCCCACCCTTCTCCCCACCCGTCTCCCCACTCTTCTCCCCGCCCTTCTCCCCACTCTTCTCCCCACTCTTCTCCCCACCCTTCTCCCCACTCTTCTCCCCACTCTTCTCCCCACCCTTCTCCCCACTCTTCTCCCCACCCTTCTCCCGCTCTTCTCCCCGCCCTTCTCCCCACCCTTCTCCCCACCCTTCTCCCCGCCCTTCTCCCCACTCTTCTCCCCACCCTTCTCCCCACTCTTCTCCCCACTCTTCTCCCCGCCCTTCTCCCCACTCTTCTCCCCGCCCTTCTCCCCACTCTTCTCCCCACTCTTCTCCCCGCCCTTCTCCCCACTCTTCTCCCCACCCTTCTCCCCGCCCTTCTCCCCACTCTTCTCCCCGCCCTTCTCCCCACTCTTCTCCCCACTCTTCTCCCCACTCTTCTCCCCACCCTTCTCCCCACTCTTCTCCCCGCCCTTCTCCCCGCCCTTCTCCCCGCCCTTCTCCCCACCCTTCTCCCCACTCTTCTCCCCGCCCTTCTCCCCACTCTTCTCCCCACTCTTCTCCCCACCCTTCTCCCCACCCTTCTCCCCACTCTTCTCCCCACCCTTCTCCCCACTCTTCTCCCCGCCCTTCTCCCCGCTCTTCTCCCCGCTCTTCTCCCCACTCTTCTCCCCGCCCTTCTCCCCGCCCTTCTCCCCGCCCTTCTCCCCACTCTTCTCCCCGCTCTTCTCCCCACTCTTCTCCCCACTCTTCTCCCCGCCCTTCTCCCCACTCTTCTCCCCACTCTTCTCCCCGCCCTTCTCCCCACTCTTCTCTCCACTCTTCTCCCCACCCTTCTCCCCACTCTTCTCCCCGCCCTTCTCCCCACTCTTCTCCCCGCCCTTCTCCCCACTCTTCTCCCCACCCTTCTCCCCACTCTTCTCCCCACTCTTCTCCCCACCCTTCTCCCCACTCTTCTCCCCGCTCTTCTCCCCGCCCTTCTCCCCACTCTTCTCCCCACTCTTCTCCCCACTCTTCTCCCCGCCCTTCTCCCCACTCTTCTCCCCGCCCTTCTCCCCACTCTTCTCTCCGCTCGCCCTCTGTTTTTCTTGTTTCTTGTTTTTCTTGAGTCTCTGTTCTCTCCCTCTCCTTCTCAGCTACCCCCCCCCCCTTTGCTGTTCCTCTTCCCTTCTCTCTTTCCTACTCTATCTCTCCCTCTCTCTAGGCGTGTAGGGGGTAATTGGCACTCTGAGTTTCCTTAATTAAAGCGGGGGTCTAATTGTAGTCGATGCAGGGCGAAGGCTCACAGGCCTATAATTTCCCTATCACACTCCAGAGCCACTGGAGGGGAAAGAGAGGGAGGGAAAAGCAAGAGAGCGGAAGGGCGAGTAGTGGAGAGGTAGAGAAGAAAGTGAAGAAGTCGGTCTGTGATTAAAGAGAGGGTTTGTGTTCCAACTCGATGGAGTCATGCTATCATATTCAAGGTCACTTATGTAAAGAGCAGAGGCATTTGGGTTTATTCACCTGCTATGTGGAGTGGATGGGGACAGAGCTGGTAGTAGGAATCCTAGACTACTGTACCGCCAGGCCCTGCTCTCTGGGGTGGTGTAAGGTCAGGATGAAGGATGGCACCAGCTTATATGGAACACTCTTAGGCAGGGGTCTAAGACCTGCTGGTCTGCAAAAAGCAGCAGGCTGCCTGGCTGTGTGTGTGTGTGTGTGTGTGTGTGTGTTCAGTCAGCCCCATCTCAATGATAACCTCCATTTACTGTTGGGTGGCCTGTACTCTCTCGGACATGGTTTTTCTAAAAGGGTTCTTCGAGGCCTCCCGAGTGGCACAGCTGTCTAAGGCACTGCATCGTAGTGCTTGAGGCGTCATTACAGACCCGCGTTTGATCCCAGGCTGTGTCACAGCCTGCTGTAGTCGGGAGACCTATGATACGGTGTACAATTGGCCCAGTTTCGTCTGGGTTAGGGGAGGGTTTGGCCAACCGGGATGCCCTTGTCCCATTGCGCTCTAGCGACTCCCTGTGGTTGGCCGGGCACTTGCAAGCTGACTGCAGTCGCCGGTTGTACGGTGTTTCCCCCGACACATTGGTGCACTGGCTTCTGGGTTAAGCGATTGATTCGGAGGTTCGGAGATTCAGAGGACGTACGGAGAATGCATGGCTCTCAACCTTTGCCTCTCCTGAGTCCATACGGGAGTTGCAGTGATGGGACAAGACTGTGACTACCAATTGGAAATTGCAGAGAAAATGGGTTCAAATAAAATAAGTACAAAAGGGCTCTTCAACTGTCCCCATAGGGGAACCCTTTTGGGTTCCATTTAGAATCCTCTATAGAAAGGGTTCTACATGGAACCCAAAAGGGTCCTATCTGCAACCAAAAAGTGTTCTTCAAAGTAGGGCTGACCCCATTTAGTTGACTGGTCGATAGGCTGTTGGTCGACCAAGATTTTTTTACGGCAAGCAGTGGCAAGTATATTAAAAAAAATGTATGGCACGTGAGACACCTGTCTGATTCACCCCTGTCTCAGTGGACTAATCCATTGCAGAGGCCACGGGGGTGGCACACCAGTATCACCAGTAGTACATTTATCATTAATTCCGATCACTTCTAAACTACAATGTTTGTTTGATTACGGTCATTTCTGTTAATACATTCAATATATTATTATTTCAGTCTTACTGTTGTCATTGTCGGAGTGGACACATTGTTTGCAGAGCGCACAACCTATGCTACACTTGTGAGAAAAGAGAAAAAAGTTGTGGTTTAGAGGTAGGCCCAGGCTACCTGGCCTCCGTGCAAATGTAGGCTTATTTGCCCATTTGGGGATCTGATAGTATTTCTGATTGTCTTAACTCACCGTCACTATGGAGCTTCTCACAGTCATTTTTTTCTCTCGCCTCAAACAGCAAGTAAACAAAGTCTGTTTTTACATCCATTGAGAATGACAATAGTTCCTCAACATAGCCTACTTGACAGTTTTTTTTTCCAGCTCTCTCCCTTTCCATGACCAGTGAGCATGAAAGGGGGAAAATATGTCATGCTCTGATCCGGGGGAAACGTCATAAAATAGGCCTACCTGATTCCTTCTTATCCCTTGCGCAAATAGTCTACAGCTGTGTCTGTTTGTCTGAGGCTCGCTGGTGCAGGAAACTGAGGGCCCAGAATATTTATACAATGTTGCAAGTTTGCTAGCATGATTGGGTCAGACCAAGTTAGAAGTTGATACAATGTTTTAAGTTTCTTGCAGACAGGCCATGCATATCCAATGGGATTTATTTGTTGTTTTATCAAGATATTTTCTTCCTGCAGGCTGCAATGTTTTTATTTGTTGGTTTATGTTGGCAATGGCAATAGAAGTCGTTTTTAGATTTGTATCATTTTCATTTCGATACAATTTTGATGTAGTTATTAGAAATTAAATGAAACTGTTCCACAAAAATGTGCATATGAAAATCTAAACTGTCACGCCGATCAGTAAGAAATGGTACGATAACTTGGCACTCCAAATGGAAAAGGTTGCAGACTGCTGGTGTAGCCTGTTCCCGTCAACTTTAGGAGTGTAATGGCAGAATCTGCAAAGGTCAGCAGTAGCAGGCAGCGGGAGGAGGAAGGTCGGAACAGGTTTACTCCTTCTGATTGGGCTATATGGATCTCTGGCTCCCTCTTTAGTAATTTGTGAGTCTTCATTTGTAATCGCAGTGCTTAAAGTATCAGACAAGCTCAGTAGCCTACATGTAGTTGATTATATTCAAACATAGGGTGTGTCTACAGTACATTAACCTTTTTTTGTCGGGGACAGCCCTACTTCAAGGGGTTCTCCTATGGGGACAGCCAAAGAACCATTTGAGGTTCTAGATAGCACCTTTTTTTCTAAGAGTGTACTCTGTCATATAGCGCGGTACTACATGTCTGTGCATGCATACACAATGAGTAAACATAACATTAGGACACCTTCCTAATATTGAGTTGCACCCTCATTTTGCCTTTAGAACAGCCTCAATTTCTCGGTGTCGAAAGCGTTCCACAGGGATGCTGGCCCATGTTGACTCCAATGCTTCACACATTTGTGTCAAGTTGGCTGGATATCCTTTGAGTGGTGGACCATTCTTGATACATACGGGAAACTGTTGAGTGTGAAAAAACCAGCAACGTTGCAGTTCTTGATACACTCAAACCGGTGCACCTGGCACCACTACCATACCCTGTTCAAAGGCACTTAAATATTTTGTCTTACCCATTCACTTACCCATTCCTCTGAATGGTACACATACACAATCCATGTCCAATTGTCTCAAGGCTTAAAAATCCTTATTTAACCTGTCTCCTCCCCTTCATCTACACTGATTTGAAGTGGATTTAACAAATTACATCAATACTGGATCATAGCTTTCACCTGGATTCACCTGGTCAGTCTGTCATGGAAAGAGCAGGTGTTCCTAATGTTTTGTCCACGCAGAGTCGAAAAACACTCAGACAGACACATGCATGCTGTCTCATAAAACATAATGATAGTTCAGTGGTAAACAGTGATTACACACCTCATACTCACCACACACCCGCCTCATACTCACACGGCTGGCGTAACCGGCTGTGCCTGGAGGGGGCTGACAGTTGTGTTTCCGCTGCTCCTTATGATTGATCCTCATAGGACATCAGTAGGAGCAGGTTAGGAATGGCACAGTGTGTGTGTGTGCGCGTGACTCCCATTTTATAGTGGCACACCAGTTACCACCATGAAGACGTTGTGTAATTTGGTTTCCTGTGAACTTGAGGCAGAACACAATGGGGAAACACCGGGTGAGATTGTGTTTTCTTCAACCCTCCATCTCCACCTCACCGCCATGCCTTCCCATTCCTCCATCTCCACCTCACCACCATGCCTTCCCATTCCTCCATCTCCACCTCACCACCATGCCTTCCCATTCCTCCATCTCCACCTCACCACCATGCCTTCCCATTCCTCCATCTCCACCTCACCACCATGCCTTCCCATTCCACCATCTCCACCTCACCACCATGCCTTCCCATTCCTCCTTCTCCACCTCACCACCATGCCTTCCCATTCCTCCATCTCCACCTCACCACCATGCCTTCCCATTCCTCCATCTCCACCTCACCACCATGCCTTCCCATTCCTCCATCTCCACCTCACCACCATGCCTTCCCATTCCTCCATCTCCACCTCACCACCATGCCTTCCCATTCCTCCATCTCCACCTCACCACCATGCCTTCCCATTCCTCCATCTCCACCTCACCACCATGCCTTCCCATTCCACCATCTCCACCTCACCACCATGCCTTCCCATTCCTCCATCTCCACCTCACTACAATGCCTTCCCATTCCTCCATCTCCACCTCACCACCATGCCTTCCCATTCCTCCATCTCCACCTCACCACCATGCCTTCCCATTCCTCCATCTCCACCTCACCACCATGCCTTCCCATTCCTCCATTGGATTTACACTTGTTCCACTCCTGTCTGAAGCTGAGAGCGACCCTGCTCCCCCTTAACCCCTCATCTCCCTCTCTCCTTGCCCCCTGGGTGTCGATTTCTTAATTCTGGCTGTTGGACTGTGCTTATCAGCCCTCTGCAGCCTGCTACTACCAGGGAAGGATGGGAGAGAGAGAGTGGTAAAGATACGGAGGGGAAACAGGAGGGAGAGAGAGAGGGAGATGTCAGGGCTCTCAGGGACTGTCAATGGAGATGGAGAGAGTGAGCGATATGGATAGAGAGAGACAGGGAGAGGGAGAAGTGTTTGGCTTGTCAGAGACAGGGGGGGGGCTGTTAAAGGGTGCATTGTATCAAATGTGCCTCAGTGTAAATGACAGTCTGTCAAACCTGCAGGTTTCATATCAGCCTATCAGAATTATTGATGGCATGGCGCTGTTCTGTTCTAAACACAGCTGACCCAGAAAACACACAAGTGATAGAAAACTTTCATTCTGTCTTTCCAAAAGCAGACTGTGCCAGAGAGTAGGGTGCACTAAGATAGATAGAAATAATTCCCTCACGAGGCAGAGGGAGGGTGGGGTGAGAGAAAGAAGGAACGGAAGACAGAAGAGAGAGAAGTTAGTATCTGTGCACACTGAGGACGTGTATTAATAGATCAAAGGAAGCCTGGTAGTGGGGAGATGATGTAGGCACGGCTGGGGATGGTCATGTGACCATCTTACCTGCAGACAGCCTGACCCCTTAGAAGGACCCCTGCAAGGAAACCCCTTAGGGACGGACAGACTCTAGAAACACACCACTGAGATTCTGATGGAAGGAAACCTCGTTCCATCAATAAGTCATGGGCGGACCACAATGCAGCAAAGAGCCAATCTACCGAGGGACGTCTGGGGGGGGGGGGAGGCATTTTCGCAGGAAAAGAAATCATTTCAGCTCCGCTTGCCTGTGACATTTCTGCATTGTTCCAGTTCCGGGCCCCAGTCCGTATTGAATTACTCAATCATAGCAGAACAGTTCTTGGCTGTTAGGGACCTGGCAGTCTGCCTACACTCCAGGAGATTACGCAGAATCAATTCATTTGTAACCACGGCTGGAGGGGTGTTGTTGTGCCGTAGGTGTACGCGCAAGACCAGTGTGTGTGTGTTTGTTGTGTGCGCGTGCATCCATGTGTCTATTGAGTTGCACATGTGCATTTCGAATATCTCCTTGTTCCCACAGCTAGTCCATATGTCCCCACCCTCTGCCCCTGAGAATAGAGAGGTTTCTCAGCAGGTTCTTTTTTTAGCTATAAACAAGGGAGGGGGGGGGTGCCTTAGGACAGACCTGTATGGCACACTGACCGCAAACATGGAGGACAGGGAGGGAGGGAGGGCTAAACAGAGCTAAAAGGCGAGGAAGAGAGCAGGGTCTATTTGGCTCAGGACTCAGTTGCTCCCTCTCTCTGTAGTGAATATATTATCAACCGCCTCTCCCTCCCTCTTTACATTGAAGCGGAGCGTTTAGGGAGAGCCAGTTGAATGCCACAGTTCTACTGCCTCAGTCAGTTGATCACGGTGAGCACAGGGAAAGTGTGTCTGTCCGTGTATCTCTGTGACGGCTGTTGAAGTGTGTGAAGTGTCCTCCCCTGCGGTGTGTGTCCTCACACTTCTCGTGTCCGTCTTCACAGAGGTCCTGATGAACACCAGGACCGAGACTTCAGATCTCAGATGGACCATCTACTCCCGTGACAACCCTCTGGTGCGTATACGGACCCCCAAACGTATCCTCTCTCTCTCTCTCTCTCTCTCTCTGGATCCTACCTTTGAACTCACTTTATTCCTCATAAGTTTAGAATCTGTAAGCCAACTGTATAACAATGTGCTATCTAAACATATTTTCTACCCCCCCCCCCCAGTGGGAGGAGGTGAGTGGTCTGGACGAGGAGAACAACAGTGTGAGGACCAATCAGATCTGCCAGACGGACGGCTTGTCCAGCCATTGGCTGCGCAGCGGGCTGATCCAGCGGCGGGGAGCGTCCCAGGTGTACGTGGAGCTGCGCTTCACCATGATCGAGTGTTCGTCCAGTGTCACACACCACCGCAGCTGCAAGGAGACCTTCAACCTTTACTACTACCAGGCCGACTCTGACGAGGCTACACCCACTCACCCATCATGGATGGAGAACCCCTATACTAAGGTACACAGCTATTGTGTACACACACACGCACACATCAACCCTCAGCAACACATTCCTCATGGATGAAGAACCTCTACACTAAGGTATACACACCAAGGGTTGGAACCGGGTCAGGGAACAGAACCGAAAACCGGAAATAACTAAATTATTTGAGGAACAGAATCAGAAACGAAAGTGATCTATACTGTTCCGGAACAGAAACTTAATTTTTTAAAGCATGGGAACTGGTTAATAATGTTTTTTTTTCCCCAGTTCCACGAAAATCGCAAAAATAAGCACCTATGCAAAGCCCTCACTCTGTCATTCAGAAATGTATTCCAGTGTCTGCCTGCCAGCTGGAAATCTTTGTGTGTGTGTGTGTGTGTGTGTGTATTTTTGTGTGTGTGTGTGTGTGTGTACCGTAGGTTACCTGCCCCTCCCATCTGAAGCATAGGTTACTGTAGCCTACTGACAACATTACAAGCAAGGGATTCACTTTTTCAATGCCAGTTAAGGATATTATAGTTATCATGTTTCACATTGGATTTATGAATTGTGTTTAATTCTAGCGCTGCTCTAAAAAAAACACAAGCTTGTTAGCTCTGGTCCACCGTTAAACCAACTCGGAAGTTCAAAGACACTCAAAGTTCCTTGCATAGAAGCCGCTCTTCCGTAGATATAATTCTGTGTGCCTAATTCAGATCAGGCATGTCATGACAAGATGTCCGCCGCTGCAAGGCAAGCTTCCCCCATCCTCTCTCCTCACCCGCAAAATATGTCAGTTGCATCTCACGCCCTACATTGTGACTGGCAGCACAGTTTGTGTGTTTGCCTTTCGTTATGATTAAAACCATGTTGTTACGGCGAAATACAATTATCTCTTAACGACTTTCCTATACAGATGAAATCGCTTACCCGCTCAATAGCCAGTTACTCTGTCTGCGCTTATTGGGGAAGTCATTTAATGTCGAGCTAAATAAAATGAAAAACGATTTCAAAGGTTTAAAAAGGAAAGGAATATTAAACTGTACTTTTGGGTCTCGAACCGGTTCAGAACTTTATTTTTCTGGTCGGAACAGTGCAAAAAAAAATGACGGTTCTGTTCAGAATGAAACGTTTTGGAAAACAATTTCGGTTCCACACACAGGTGCTCTACACACACCGACATACACAGATATACACGCCCGTTATGGATGGAATCCACTGGAATGTGCGTAGGCTGTTGGGATGTTGGATACCATGTAGAGATATTACTTCCTGTGTTTGTGTTGACCGCCTGCCTCTCCCTCCTGTCATCCTGTAGGTGGACACAGTGGCAGCAGACTTCCTGCTGAGGAAGGGCGGGGAGCGTAAGTTCAATGTGAAGACCCTGCGGCTGGGGCCTCTGTCTAAGAGGGGCTTCTACCTGGCCTTCCAGGCACAGGGAGCCTGCATGGCCCTGCTGTCTGTCAGGGTGTTCTTCAAGAAGTGTCCCGCCCTGGTCAGCTCCCTGTCCTCCTTCCCTGAGACCGTGCCCCGTACCCTCGTACAGGAGGCCCAGGGGGTGTGTGTGGACAACGCCGCCCAGCAGGGGCCCCGGCCACGCCCTCCCAAACTCTTCTGTGGAGAGGACGGCCAGTGGGTGGGCCAGCCCACTACCTCCTGTGGCTGTCTGTCCGGATATGAGCCCACTGATGGACACAGCCGCTGCTCAGGTGAGAGGAAAAGGGAGGTGAGGGGGGAGACAAGGGGAGTATGCCGTCTCATCAGTTTAGGTGGCAATCTATTCTGTCTGTCCTTTCACACTCACACAGAGTTGATGCCTAAACAATGAAACAATGGAGAAGTGGCCGGGTGGGGGTTGGAGGGCGGGGGACAAGAGAGAAGAGGCTTACAGAAGCAGTATTAACCGGGAGTGTTGTGGTGGGGCAGGTTAAAGCCTGGGGGACTGAGGGGGGTCAGGGGGAGCAGGGAAAAGGTTAGAGGTGAGGGCGGTGTCACAGGGCTGGGCGGCTGAGGGTGGCACTTAGGACATGTCAGGACTGGCTGTCAGACAGACCCAGTGAATCAGCCATGAATGGAGGGAAAGAGAGGAGGGAGGGAAAGAGAGGAGGGAGGGAAAGAGAGGAGAGAGGGAAAGAGAGGAGAGAGGGAAAGAGGAGGGAGGGAAAGAGAGGAGGGAGGGAAAGAGAGAAAGGAGGGAAAGAGATGAAGGAGGGAAAGAGAGGGGGGAAGAGAGAATGGAGAGGAAGAAGGGGAAGGGAGGAGGGAGGGAAAGAGAGCAGGGAGGGAAAGAGAGGAGGAAGGGGAAGAGAGGAGGGAGGGAAGAGTAGGGAGGGAAAGAGAGGAGGGAAAGAGAAAGGAGGGGAAGAGAGGAGGGAGAGAAAGGAGGGGAATAGAGGAGGGAGGGAAGAGTAGGGAGGGAAAGAGAGGAGGGAAAGAGAAAGGAGGGGAAGAGAGGAGGGAGGGAAAGAGAGGAGGGAGGGAAGAGAGGAGTGAGGGAAGAGTAGGGAGGGAAAGAGAGGAGGGAGGGGAAGAGAGAAAGGAGGGGAAGAGAGAAAGGAGGGGAAGAGAGGAGGGAGGGAAGAGGAGGGAGGTTGCAGGTAAAGAATCTTCCATTACCGGTACATGGAAGCCAACCTGACAACAGAGAGAAGCAGGGAGTATTCTCACTGGGGAGGGACAACTCTCCTAATGAGTCAAATTATCCATGTACACACACACACACACAGGTGGAGAGAGACAGATGGACAGAAATGCGGATGGTGTATAATGAAATGCCAAATGTTTTACTCAAGCCTCTTGTTTGAAGAGAAGACAAAAAGTATGAAAATGTGTGCACTCACTACACTCACTACTCTGGATAAGAGTGTGTGCTGAATGACTGGAATGTTCTGATGTTCTATCATACGTTTCAGTGGTTATATACAGTCTTTTGCTGCTCTGACAGGGAGTTGCTCATGAGCCAAAACAGCCACACTCAGCAGGTCATTACAGGCACTCCGCATCATTGCAGATGACTGAAAATGTTGGAGAAGAGCTCGTACAGGCAGTAATAGAGCTCTGCCAAGCTAACGCCAGCACGCACACTGGTACGCACACACACAGTGCAGGACACTTCTCTTCCTCATGTCCACACCATCACACAGATACAATGCCACAGGCAGGCGGTGGGTTGCCTCTGTCTAGCTAATTGCTGTGCTCTTATTTCGTTCTTTCAGTGTGTGTGTGAGTGTGTGTCTGTGTGCCTGTGTGTCTGTGTGTGAAATGGACCTCCACCCCTATCTCCCACTCCCCCCTGGAGAAATGTAAAGGGAAGGTCACAATAGGGTCACATTCCACACTCTGTGCTTTAAGAAGAATGGGAACACTCTCTCTTCATCTCTCTCTCTCACACACACACTTTGTCTCTCCCACATGCTACTGCCTCAGTAGCACTTGTCTGCACAATGACATTAGCATACACACACAGCCAAGTATATACAGTGGGGCAAAAAAGTATTTAGTCAGCCACCAATTGTGCAAGTTCTCCCACTTAAAAAGATGAGAGAGGCCTGTAATTTTCATCATATTTTCATCATTTCAACTATGAAAAATCCAGAAAATCACATTGTAGGATTTTTTATGAATTTATTTGCAAATGATGGTGGAAAATAAGTATTTGGTCAATAACAAAAGTTTATCTCAATACTTTGTTATATACCCTTTGTTGGCAATGACAGAAGTCAAACGTTTTCTGTAAGTCTTCACAAGGTTTTCACACACTGTTGATGGTACTTTGGCCCATTCCTCCATGCAGATCTCCTCTAGAGCAGTGATGTTTTGGGGCTGTTGCTGGGCAACACGGACTTTCAACTCCCTCCAAAGATTTTCTATGGGGTTGAGATCTGGAGACTGGCTAGGCCACTCCAGGACCTTGAAATTCTTCTTACGAAGCCACTCCTTCGTTGCTCGGGCGGTATGTTTGGGATCATTGTCATGCTGAAAGACCCAGCCACGTTTCATCTTCAATGCCCTTGCTGATGGAAGGAGGTTTTCACTCAAAATCTCACGATACATGGCCCCATTCATTCTTTCCTTTACACTGATCAGTCGTCCTGGTCCCTTTGCAGAAAAACAGCCCCAAAGCATGATGTTTCCACCCCCATGCTTCACAGTAGGTATGGTGTTCTTTGGATGCAACTCAGCATTCTTTTTAATCCAAACACGACGAGTTGAGTTTTTACCAAAAAGTTATATTTTGGTTTCATCTGACCATATGACATTCCCCCAATCTTCTTCTGGATCCTCCAAATGCTCTCTAGAAAACTTCAGACGGGCCTGGACATGTACTGGCTTAAGCAGGGGGGACACGTCTGGCACTGCAGGATTTGAGTCCCTGGCGGCGTAGTGTGTTACTGATGGTAGGCTTTGTTACTTTGGTCCCAGCTCTCTGCAGGTCATTCACTAGATCCCCCCGTGTGGTTCTGGGATTTTTGCTCACCGTTCTTGTGATCATTTTGACCCCACAGGGTGAGATCTTGCAAGGAGCCCCAGATCGAGGGAGATTATCAGTGGTCTTGTATGTCTTCCATTTCCTAATAATTGCTCCCACAGTTAATTTCTTCAAACCAAGCTGCTTATCTATTGCAGATTCAGTCTTCCCAGCCTGGTGCAGGTCTACAATTTTGTTTCTGGTGTCCTTTGACAGCTCTTTGGTCTTGGCCATAGTGGAGTTTGGAGTGTGACTGTTTGAGGCTGTGGACAGGTCTTTTATACTGATAACAAGTTCAAACAGGTGCCATAAATACAGGTAACGAGTGGAGGACAGAGGAGCCTCTTAAAGAAGAAGTTACAGGTCTGTGAGAGCCAGAAATCTTGCTTGTTTGTAGGTGACCAAATACTTATTTTCCACCACAATTTGCTAATAAATTCATAAAAAATCCTACAATGTGATTTTCTGGATTTTTTAGTTGAAGTGTACCTATGATGAAAATTACAGGCCTCTCTCATCTTTTTAAGTGGGAGAACTTGCACAATTGGTGGCTGACTAAATACTTTTTTGCCCCACTGTAATTTAGCAGACAGTGTTTAACTAACTTCTGCTGCTGTCTTCTCGTTTTAATGTAGAAGGTTGTACTCTTATTTCGCATCCCTCCCCACCAAAGAGGAAAGTGTGTCATTAAAGGCAGTGTGTGTGGGTTGATGTATGGAGAGTGTGCCGTCGGTGGTGGGGGGGCATAAAGCTCTAAGTCGCCCGGTTGGAGCCTATCTGTTAGCTATAAAACTCTCTCATCCCACCAGCAGCCAGCCAGTTAGAGGGTATTTACCAACAGCACTCTGATGCCTTATCTCTGACTCCTGTCTCTCTCTCTTTCTCTGTCTCCTTCTTTCTCTGTCTCCTTCTTTCTCTGTCTCTTCCTCTGTCTCTGTCTTACTGTCTCTCTCCCTCTTTCTGTCTCCTTCTTTCTCTGTCTCTCTCTTTCTCTGCCTCTCTCTGTCTCCTTCTTTCTCTGTCTCTTCCTCTGTCCCCTTCTTTCTCTGTCTCTTCCTCTGTCCCCTTCTTTCTCTGTCTCTTTCTCTGTCTCTTCCTCTGTCCTTCTTTCTCTGTCTCATTCTCTGTCTCTCTCTTTCTGTCTCTCTCTTTCTCTGCCTCTCTCTGTCTCCTTCTTTCTCTGTCCCCTTCTTTCTCTGTCTCTTCCTCTGTCCCCTTCTTTCTCTGTCTCTTTCTCTGCCTCTCTCTGTCTCCTTCTTTCTCTGTCTCTCTCTTTCTCTGCCTCTCTGCCTCCCTCTTTCTCTGCCTCTCTCCATCTCTCTCTTTCTCTGCCTCTCTCTGTCTCCCTCTTTCTCTGTCTATCTCTTTCTCTGCCTCTCTCTGTCTCCCTCTTTCTCTGCCTCTCTCTGTCTCTGTCGGTCTCTGTTTCTCTCGGTCTCTGCCTCTGTGCGGCTTCGATGCTCCCTGGCGTCTGGTCACCGAGGTCGAGTCTGTTAGGGGAACTCTGATCCTCAGAGCAGCTTCACCTTCTGTCAAAAATGCCTTTTACTAAGATGCATTGTAGAGTCTGCTCAGTATCAGTGTAAGGATTCTTTTGTGATTCTTTGGAGATACTTATGTGTTGTGTCCGGTACCTGTTTGCGCATGTTTTTAAGGCGTGCGTTTCTATAGTACATGTGCTACTATTCAAAGGCCCTCTTCACACACAATAAAGAGAGAGAGAGAGGGTGAAAGTTACACACGGATAACAAAGAGAGTCTATTTATACTGTCTGGGAAAGGAAGGCCAGGGCCACTTGGATTGTAATGATGTCATCTTACTCAGCGATTAGGTTTGACACGGGGCTTTTATGTAGCTTCCTGCCTGGCTGAGTTAGCACCTTAACTGTTTAGCCTCTCTATTTGGTTAATGATAACTCGGCTCCAGGGAGTCGGAGACTGTTAGACAACCCGGCTTTGTATTAATCCGGTGAACAGTGTTTCCCCTATATTCATTTGGCAGCGGCGGGCCGCGGCTGCTCAAACTTTGCCGCCACTCCAAGAAATATGATATATATATATGATGAAATATGATATATATATGATGAAATATGATATATATATATATATATGATGAAATATGATATATATATATATATATATATATATATGATGAAATATGATATATATATGATGAAATATGATATATATGATGGAATATGGTTGTTTAAAAATATTAATATTTTTGTGGAGGGTAAAATGTTGTCAGTGTAATCTTAAATGACTAAAAACAGGTATAATTATGTAGGAAATATAAAGGAGGTATATATTTTTTAATAGAACGAATAATCACCTATGGATACTCAACAGTCAGAGAGAATCTGACATTTAAAAAATGTCATGGCATGGGGCCCCCCATTGATTTTGTTATAACGTTTGAGTCACCCAGATAGCATAAGATACGGCAAAATGTTTAGAAATACACAAAATTTGCTTTTAAAACTGCAGATTTTCTCTCAGAAACTCTGAACTACCCATTAAACATAGACACTGTACAAGTGGAACAACAACCCAAAACTAGCTCTACCTAACTGCTGATGACTTGCATAACCGTGTTATGCGATACAATAAAATACAGTACGATAAAACCCAACTTTATTGTTCCTCATGGGGAAATGCAATTAGTCGATAACAACTTAAACTTCAGTCATTTTCCTAAGTAGAGCAACGGCAGTTTGTTAGAAGTCTTTATCCATGGATGATGTGTGTATGTGATGTGATGTGATTCGTTGTCATACTGAGTGGGTGTTATGACTAATGTTTTAGGAGTCTGTTATTATTACCCAGTACTTCACAGGGGCTCACATAGCTCAAATTAGACCTTCAATATCCGCAAATGAATACATATGATCCCCAGCTATGTATTTGATTCATTTCTGTAGCCGTTTATTTAAACAGAAAGTGAACAGAGCAGATATTACAATAACACACACACACACACACACACACACACTTGCTGTGCCGGATCCCCCTCGCTGAATGAGCCCGGTGTGTCAGGGAGCGAGCCTGATTTATGGGCTGTTTACACTGAAGCCGGGTGTCCCGCCTTAGTCGAAGGATCAGACGAGAGGCGAGCGCATTCACATCCATTTCATTGTGTTTATGTATCTTGGCGGTGATTAATGAGCGTTCCTGTACTGTTTGTCTTTTTTTAACATGCGTTTTGGCTCCCAACCCGACCTGCTATGATGGGACGCTATGCTGCATGCGGTGTTGGTTTCTGGTGTCACGGATTGTGGCGACGTTCAGGGCCGTACTAACTTTCCTTCTCCCCTCTCGCTCACCCTCGTCCTCTCAGCCTGTCCTGTGGGTCAGTTTAGGTCCACCTCGGGGGGCCAGTGCCAGGCCTGTCCAGGGTTTAGCCATGCTATGGTGACGGGCTCACCTGTGTGTCAGTGTCGTCCAGGATACCTCCGCGCTGACTCGGACACCCCAGACACCCCCTGCACCAGTAAGTAAACACATTAATACACCAGTGGAGGTGTAATAATAATAATGGCTGGAACGGAGCGAATGGATTCAAACACATGGAAACCACATGTTTGATGTATTGTTTTACCTTTATTTAACTAGGCAAGTCAGTTAAGAACAAATTATTATTTACAATGGCAGCCTAGGAACAGTGGGTAGCTGCCTTGTTCAGGAGCAGAACGACAGATGTTTTACCTTGTCAGCTCAGGGGAATCGATCTATCAACCTTTTGGTTACTGGCCCAACGCTCTAACCACTAGGCTACCCTGCCGCCCCATACATACTCTAACCACTAGGCTACCCTGCCGCCCCATACATACTCTAACCACTAGGCTACCCTGCCGCCCCATACATACTCTAACCACTAGGCTACCCTGCCGCCCCATACATACTCTAACCACTAGGCTACCCTGCCGCCCCATACATACTCTAACCACTAGGCTACCCTGCCGCCCCATACATACTCTAACCACTAGGCTACCCTGCCGCCCCATACATACTCTAACCACTAGGCTACCCTGCCGCCCCATACATACTCTAACCACTAGGCTACCCTGCCGCCCCATACATACTCTAACCACTAGGCTACCCTGCCGCTCCATACATACTCTAACCACTAGGCTACCCTGCCGCCCCATACATACTCTAACCACTAGGCTACCCTGCCGCCCCATACATACTCTAACCACTAGGCTACCCTGCCGCTCCATACATACTCCACCCTCTTACTCTCCCCGGATACTCGGTCTCTGCGCTATTTTCTTTCCCTTTCAACTTGTGTTTCTCTTGTTGCCCTCCCTCCTTTGTTGTCCCTCGCCCCTCTCCTATTTCTCTTCTCTGGTGTTGTGCTCAGCCCCTCTCACCTGCTCTGTGGCCTTTTGTCCCAGGGCTGAGAGTATTGAGATGCGGTCCCTTTGTAACGGGTGTAGAGCGGGGGCGGAGCCTGGATGTCACTCCCAGGAAGGGAAGCGTTGATGGGTCGTGAGGGACACCTCAGTGTGGATTGAGGAATTTCAATTCAGCCACGTGTGATGTGTGAATTGGAGGCCTTTTGAATTGGGCACGCTCACTCAGAATGGCCGCGAAAGGAGTTCCCAAGGAACAGCAGTCTGAAACTCGTCTGAAGACTGAAACCCGCCGAGGACAAACAGAATTCCCCGTAGACTCTGCTAGCCTATTAAATCACAGGTTAAATGACAGCACTCCCTAATTAAGTCAGACAGTTGATTTATTTGACCACTCCAGATGTTTTGACTAATCACAAGCTGTTTTTTCCCCTCATCCTAGATGTTGACGTAAATGAAACCTAAATTACAGTAGGCCGTTGTGATGGTACACAAATGCCTGCTACTTGAGGCCACCCAAACCTCCCAGAGAGCATTATGGCGGATTTTACTAAGCACTACTATCCCAGAAGCTGTAAATGGCCTAGCCACTGGCTCAATGACAAGGCACAGTCTCCTTAGCAGGAGCAGGAACTAATTCACACTGGCTGAGTGGCATTGCAATTGTGTTTCGCTTGGTTGGCAGCAATCACAATCCCCCTACTACAATCTTCAGCTGCTGATCATTATCATTTAAAATGTGGACGTGTGTAATTGGAGCACCAATTCAATTCTGCATCACAATGTTGTTTCCTGCTGTGCCCCTCAGCCTCTTGTCCCTGGTGGCTCCTCCAAACGCTAGCTGGAAATGTATCTGGGACATGACGAGTAGCATGCAAGCGATTTAATTGATAATGCAAATCTGAAACAGAGGAACTCTAATATGGCACATTGGGCCAGTAAAGTGCCTTCTAATGGAAAATGTATTCGTACTTTTGTCTGATGAAATATTTGTGGTTTCCTGATGTGGTGGTGTGTGACCCTCTCCTCTCCCCCCTGTCCTCCAGGACCCCCCTCTGCCCCACGAAGCATCGTCACCCAGATTAACGACACCACGGTGACCCTAGAGTGGAGCGAGCCCCAGGACAGTGGTGGCCGGACTGACCTGAGCTACTCTGTGGAGTGTTCTCTGTGTGGGGCCCCCTGGGGCCCCTGCTCTCCCTGCGGGGACAGTGTCAGCTACCGGCCCTCTCAGCGTGGCCTGCTGGGCCGCAGGGTGGTGGTCTGGGGCCTCATGCCTCACACTACATACACCTTCTCTATCCAGGCCCTCAACGGGGTAACCCCGACCAACGGCAAGGGGGCACCCAGCGACAGTGTCAACATCACAACCAGTCACGACGGTGAGAGAGATAGAGACACAGAGAGGACGAGAGAAGGGTTTGTGGTTGGGGTCGTATAGTTAGAAGAGGAAGATTGAATGTTGTTTTATCTTTTAATGCCGTTTCTTTGTGTTGGTCTGAGTGCAGTTCCAGTTCTGGTGTCTGTGATCAGGAAGAGTATCTCTACAGAGAGCAGTCTGACTCTCCACTGGTCAGTTCCAGCCCAGCTGCACTACACCATCCTGCAGTACCAGCTACGTTACTGTGAGACGGTGAGGATGACCAGACGCTCTGTCCTCCCACTGTTAAATACTCTAGCTCTGACTCACCTTAGGTCTTAGGGAGTTGACCGTTACATCTGTGTACATCACGCTGACCTCCCTCCCACTGGCCCAACCTGGCGCTCTTATCTGCTTTTGTTCTCCCACCATCCCTCTCTTCCTCCATCCCTCTCTCTCTCCGTCCCTCTCTCTCTCTCCGTCCCTCGCTCTCTCTCCGTCCCTCGCTCTCTCTCCGTCCCTCGCTCTCTCTCCGTCCCTCTCTCTCTCTCCGTCCCTCTCTCTCTCTCCGTCCCTCTCTCTCTTTCCGTTCTGCAGGAGCGTCGAGGTGAGGAGCAGGAGCAGTTGTGTAGCTACAGGGAGAGTGACAGTAACCAGGTGGTGCTGAGTGATCTCCGCAGGGCCACTCAGTATGAGGTGCAGGTCCGGGCTCGCACCATGGCCGGCTACGGCAGCTTCAGCCCAGCAGCCTCCTTCCGCACCATGCCTGACGGTAAGGAAAGGCCCAGGCTTCACTCTTTCAGGGAGGCCTATCCATATCCAGGCTAACAAAGTATTCTGGGGGTTTTCACTTTTTTTTTGTGTTCTTTCCGCCTTCTTGTTAATTTGCCAGATCACATTAGTTCATTAGTTACAACATTTGTTCATTAGTTACAATATTAGTTCATTAGTTACAACATTAGTTCATTAGTTACAACATTAGTTCATTAGTTAAGACATTAGTTCATTAGTTACGAAATTAATTCATTGGTTACGACATTAGTTACGACATTAGTACATTAGTTACGACATTAGTTCATTAGTTACGACGTTAGTTCATTGGTTAAGACATTAGTTACGACATTAGTTAATTAGTTGCGACATTAGTTCATTGGTTAATACATTAGTTCATTAGTTACGACATTAGTTCATTAGGAAAGACATTAGTTTTAGTTACAACCTTTTTTTCTTTGCGTCTCAGACATTAGTTCATTAGTTATGACATTCGTTCATTAGTTACGACATTCGTTCATTAGTTAAGACATTAGTTCATTAGTTACAACATTACTTCATTAGTTACGACATTAGTTCATTAGTTACAACATTAGTTAAGACATTCGGTTCATTAGTTAAGACATTCGTTCATTAGTTACGACATTAGTTCATTAGTTACAACATTAGTTCATTGGTTAGGACATTAGTTTGTTTGTTACGACATTAGTTCATTAGTTACAACATTAGTTCATTAGTTACAACATTAGTTCATTAGTTAAGACGTTCATTAGTTACAACATTAGTTCATTAGTTAAGACATTCATTTTAGTTACAACATTAGTTCATTAGTTATGACATTAGTTCATTAGTTACAACATTAGTTATGACATTAGTTCATTAGTTACAACATTAGTTCATTAGTTATGACATTTGTTCATTAGTCACGGCTTTAGTTCATTAGTTACAACATTAGTTCATTAGTTACGACATTAGTTCATTAGTTAAGACATTAGTTCATTTAGTTACAACATTAGTTACGGCATTAGTTCATTAGTTAAGACATTTGTTTTAGTGACAACATTAGTTCATTAGTTATGACATTAGTTCATTAGTTACAACATTAGTTCATTAGTTACAACATTAGTTCATTAGTTACGACATTAGTTAATTAGTTACAACATTAGTTCATTAGTTACGACATTAGTTCATTAGTTATGACATTAGTTAATTAGTTACAACATTAGTTCATTAGTTACGACATTGATTCATTAGTTAAGACATTAGTTCATTAGTCACGACATTTGTTGATTCTTTACAACATTAGTTCATTAGTTGCGACATTCGTTCATTAGTTACGACATTTGTTCATTAATTACAACATTAGTTCATTAGTTACGACATTCGTTCATTAGTTACAACATTCGTTCATTAGTTACGACATTCGTTCATTAGTTACAGCATTAGTTAATTAGTTACGACATTCGTTCATTAGTTACAACATTCGTTCATTAGTTACGACATTCGTTCATTAGTTACAACATTAGTTGATTAGTTACGACATTCGTTCATTAGTTACGACATTAGTTCATTAGGTAAGACATTAGTTTTAGTTACAACCTTTTTTTCTTTGTGTCTCAGGGCATGACTCTCCTTCCCAGCTTCTGGTGACCGGTGTCCTTATCGCCATGGGGATGCTGCTGCTTGTCACTGTCATCACTGTGGCTGTCTTCTGCATACGGTGAGAACCAGGGAGAGAGGGAGGATTGGGGGGACGGGGAGAGAGAGCGGATACTGTCATGTGAATTGTACATAAAGGGAAAAGCTCAAATAGAAATATGGGTCTTAACATTTGCCATGCTTTTGTCTTTTTGCAACCGGTACCAATCTTATCACGCTTAGATTATGACTGTTACCTTCATACACTATGTCACATTTGAGCGAAACTCTCAAAGAGCCAAATCATTTCTCTTTGTGACTTTGTGCTTACGGGGCTAGAAGTTATTCCGCTCATTATAACACTTTCCCTTGGCTTCATTGTTTCAGCAAATAGCTCCACATGCCCTCTGAAAAAAGGTTCTGGGAACATAGGGAACTAGAGAGTGAGAAAGAGAAATTGAGAGTGGGAAAGGTAGAGAGAGGGTGGGAGGTGGAGAGAAGGGGTGAGAGAGATCGGGAAAGGTGAAGAGAGAAGGGTAGAGAGGGGGAGAAAGAAAGAGAGGGGGTGGAAGGAAGGGGTGAGAGAGCAGGAAAGGTAAAGAGAGAGAGGGGTAGAGAGAGGTAGAGAGAGGGTGGAGAGTTGGGGGTAGACAGGATGCAGCAGTCCCAACCCTGTCTCCACAGGACAGGAGAACAATAGCTCTGACCTTGGGGCACACACTACACACACATGCAGAGTTGTGCACACACATCCACACACATTGTTCATTTGCACATACACGAAGAAGTACACAGTGTGCACACCCTCTCGCACACACACACACTCACAGTTGTCGGCCTGGTTCCACCGCCAGATGAGGGTGGAACAGTATTGCTATTTTGGGCCTGAGAGAGAGAGAGAGAGGGAGAGAGAGAGCGAGAGAGGCGGAGGGAGAGAGAGAGAGAGAGAGAGAGAGGGAGAGAGAGAGAGAGAGAGAGAGGGAGAGAGAGAGAGAGAGAGAGAGAGAGAGAGGGAGGGAGAGAGAGAGGGGCATGGGTCCAGTAGCTACAGGGCTGTACAGTCCTACTGGGATGGGCCTGGGCCAAAGGAAGTCTCACTAATGGAGCCCTCCATCACAGCAGTCCCAGACACAGAGCAGAGTGGCTCCTGAATGCGCAGAACAGTAGAGGGCCCAGGGTCAAGGCATTACTTCATCTACCAGTCATGTATTGTTTCTGAGACCGAGAGAGAGACTCAATGAGCTTGTTTGTGACACTAAGAAACCCTCACAGAGAGGCCAGAGGTGTTACGTCACTGGACTAGCTCTCTTTCTCTCTCTCTCTCTCTGAC
Organism: Oncorhynchus kisutch; assembly: GCF_002021735.2. Classification (NCBI taxonomy): domain Eukaryota; kingdom Metazoa; phylum Chordata; class Actinopteri; order Salmoniformes; family Salmonidae; genus Oncorhynchus; species Oncorhynchus kisutch. Next base: position 7,685,658 of record NC_034201.2, on the reverse strand, counting down.
CCCTTGCCCCTTTTCCCTCGTCCCCCCCTCTCCCTCCTTCCTCTCCCACACACTGTTCTTCTCGGTAGTAGACACAGCAGAATGAAGGACCCAGAGCTGAGTGACAAAAACAGCCAGTACCTCCTGGGCCAAGGTGAGTACACATACACACACATACACACACATACACACATACACACATACACACACATACATACACACACATACACACACACATACATATACACACACACACATACACACACATACATAAAAATACCGCATACAGCTATTTTCAAAGTCATGTTTTTCATGTTTTAGTCTGTCTGCTACTTTGGCTGTTCCGTCGTTTACTTTCCCCTACCCTTCCTCTACTCCTCTCCTCACCTCAGGAGTCAAGGTCTATATTGACCCCTTCACTTACGAGGACCCTAACGAGGCCATACGGGAGTTTGCCAAGGAGATCGATGTTTCCTTTGTCAAGATCGAGGAGGTCATTGGTGCCGGTTGGACTCTTATCTCTTTGTTTTTCATGATGTATCGCTGCCTGTAAACAGACTGGTTGGTATGGTGCAACAGTATCATGTTTGTACTAACGGGTATTTCCCTGGCTCGTCTATAGGGGAGTTTGGGGAGGTATGTCGGGGAAGACTGAAGGTTCCAGGGAAGAAGGAGAACTATGTGGCCATCAAGACACTGAAGGGCGGCTACACAGACAAGCAGAGGCGGGACTTCCTGTCGGAGGCTAGCATCATGGGCCAGTTCCAGCACCCCAACATCATCCACCTGGAGGGCATCATCACGGCTTCCTGTCCCGTCATGATCCTCACTGAGTTCATGGAGAACGGAGCGCTCGACTCCTTCCTTAGGGTCAGTCTATCTATTGTCCTGTCACTTTGTCTCTCCGAGAGTCCTTCACACACACACACACACACACACACAACTTGACCGTGACCCCACTCTCCGGGGGTGTCTCAGGGGGAGTTGGGAAATGAATGTACATTTTAGTCATTTAGCAGACGCTCTTATCTAGAGCCACTTACAGTTAGTGCATTCATCTGAAGATAGCTTTTTGGGACAACCACATATCACAGTCGTGGTCATTTCATTTGTCCTCAAGTAGATGTCAGCAAACTCAGAGCTAGTAAGGGGGGAAAACTCCAGTGGGAGTGTTACTTCGCACAGGACAAGTATAATCCCCCACCAAATTATTATTATTATTACACACAAACACACACAAATGCAAATGCACAAACCTGTTCTCCTACAATTCAAACATTCCCATCTCTCTCTCTCTCTCTCTCTCTCTCTCTCTCTCTCTCTCTGTAGTTGAACGATGGTCAGTTCACTCCCATCCAGCTGGTGGGCATGCTGCGTGGCATCGCGTCGGGCATGAAGTACCTGTCTGAGATGAGCTACGTCCACAGAGACCTGGCCGCACGCAACATCCTGGTCAACAGCAACCTGGTGTGTAAGGTGTCTGACTTCGGCCTGTCCCGTTTCCTCCAGGAGAACTCCTCAGACCCCACCTACACCAGCTCTCTGGTGAGACTTACTGTTCTTCCTCCACACCAATCCCATAGTGCATCTGGTTGTGGTGTGTGGTTGTTGACCCCCCCTGTCCTCTCTTCAATCAGGGTGGTAAGATCCCCATCCGCTGGACCGCCCCAGAAGCCATCGCCTTCAGGAAGTTCACGTCAGCCTCCGACGCCTGGAGCTACGGCATCGTCATGTGGGAGGTCATGTCGTTCGGAGAGCGGCCCTACTGGGACATGAGCAACCAGGACGTGATCAACGCCATAGAGCAGGACTACCGCCTTCCCCCGCCCCCTGACTGCCCCGCCCACCTCCACCAGCTGATGCTGGACTGCTGGCAGAAGGAGCGCTCGGCCCGTCCCCGCTTCGCCGCCATCGTCAGCGCCCTGGACAAGCTGATTCGCAACCCCGCCTCGCTGAAGATTGTGGCCCAGGAGGGTGCAGGGTGAGTGGGCACAGATATCTAGGCAAAGGGCTGGGTGTGGAGGGTGTGTGGAGAGTCAGAGAAGGCCAGTGTGGGTTTGAACACAGCCTGTGGTAAATACAAGGAGGTGACTGTCTCACCAGATGGAGAGTATATATTGTCTCTTAAAAGAGCCCAGACTTTATTCCATTGCTTCATTCCTAGAATACAGTCCTGTCTGTCAGAGTCAGTCTACATTAACCTCCTACTGTCCCTCCTCCTCTGTCCTGCTGTGACCTGTCACACTCTAACTGTGCCCATTCTCTCCGCCTATCCAACACCGAATACTAACCTGTCACTCACAGCTTGGGCCACACCCCCTTCCCCTCCAACAGCCATTGTTGTTCCCTGCCACTCATGCAGCCTTAGATCCCGCCCCCATTCTGTGGAAATGCCTGTCCCTCAAGGCTACATGCCTGTGAGGCCCCTGGTATGCTAGTGACAGAGAGAGTGTGTGTCCCCTGTCCCCAGGCCGTCCCACCCCCTGCTGGACCAGCGGGCCCCCCCGGCCCCCTCAGCGTGTGGCTCCGTAGGGGAGTGGCTGAGGGCCATCAAGATGGAGCGCTATGAGGACAGCTTCCTCCAGGCAGGATTCACCTCTGTAGAGCTACTGGCCCAGATCACTGCTGAGTAAGTTCACAGTTCACACCTGCAACAATGTGTCTCTCTTTGACTTTCAAACCTCTTGAAGTTGAGGCACACTCTACGACCGTAGCTCTATGTCTCGGTCCGCCTACCTGTCAGTCACTCAGTATGTCTGTCTGTCGGGCTGCCTGTCTGTCAGGCCTTCTGTCTGTCTGTTTATCTAACAGTATGTCCTTCTCCTCAGGGACCTGCTGCGTCTGGGAGTGACCCTGGCTGGACACCAGAGGAAGATCCTGTCCAGCATCCAGACTCTAACCATGACCAAGAGCCCTGGCACCATACGCTTCTAACCCCGGCACAATTTACCTTGACCCCGACCTCTGACCCAACACAGACACCAGCACGCACACAGCACATCGCAAACCCATGGATCCAGCCAGCACCCTGCTACAACCACACAGTCCCTGACCCTGGCACCAACCGGGCCCATTCTTAGACGTGAAGTCCATCAGTGACTGGGCGTAGTGACAGCACCTAAAGTTGAACTAATTCTAGATGACCTTCCCTACAACCTGACCAACCTGTCCTTGCTGATCAGTCAAGTGATCAGTCAGGCCTGGTGCTGAGGACTGGTAAGGAGGCTGCTGTGCTCTCTATCCTCGATGCAGTGAAAATAATAGAAGAGGTAAAAGCTTTAGGCAAAACATCTTTGTGAGGACCCATTACACTTCTTTGCTTATCTGAAGTTACGGGTTTTACGTGCCCAACCAAACGTCTGGGAGAGCGTGATCGTCCCCTTTTGATAGGCTTGCTGGAGCCTCTCAGACTGCCTCTCTGGCCAGTTCACCCTCACTCCGCCTCCACTGCTTCACTGCTTGAATGTTTACCTGTGGTCCTAAACAAACTGGTGATACCATTGGAGGAACGGGTCAGTGCCGACGCCAAACCCAAGGACTAAAGTTGATGTATTGGTGTGTTTCGCCAGTGGCAGACGAGGTTACTGCAACATGGATTAATATGATATTAATCCATGGGAATTATACGACGGTGTGGAGGGATGCCACCTGTTTCAGCGGACCCGGAAAACGTGTGTTTGGACTCTTTTTCGAATCGGCCTCACTTTTTCCCCTGGTTTCAAAATGGCCTTGGCTTTCCTCGGGTGTTATGGGTAATGTAGGCGTTTGGACCAGAACAGACTGTAGTCATACAAGCCTTCGTTTCCTTATCTTCTTCAGTGACAATGTGTGACCCTCCTGGGTCAGTCGTGTGGGAGGAGGACTGAGACATATCAGCACTTTTATATATTGAACAGACAGAAGTTGGGTTTTTAGTCAGTTCTCTGTCTCTCCAACCCTCCTGTCAGCAGCTACATTACTTCCTGTGTTTCTCTTGGAGTATGGCTGGCTGGCATTTCCACTTCCTGTTGCTGCTGGACTGGGCAGATCACTTCCACACACTCAGACTGAAGGAGGTCTCTGACCATTTTTACTTGGGACTTTGACCAGGAAAAATACCAGTCTGGCCTCTCATTATTTGGTTGATATTATAGGTGGTCAGTTTTTCGTCTTGCTTGAGTGCCATTGGATCTTCTATGTGGACTGATGTCAAAATGCCTGTTCTATAAAGCAGAAAGCCCTCCCTGGGTTATGTAGTTAGATCTGCCAAACAGAAGTCTCTTCAGACGCCACCGTTTTCACATGTTTGGGGAGATTGTGTGGTTCCTTGTTAACTAAAGGATTGTGGAAATGTGGTCTTCACATTGAGGATCTGTTATGGAAACGGGAACCCCTCTTTTATAAAGTTTCCATTCAAAATCATGTATAGATATGTGTGATTTGATTCGCCCCAACCTTTCTGTGTGTAACCTGTACTCAGTCACAATAAAGACACACACCGGTGTTTATCATCGAGACTCCTCATTTAGCGGCGAACTGAGCTTGTAATAACAACACATTACTCGCACTCCCTCTCCCTCCCTCTAAAAACGCACACACATGAACGCAAACACACGCACGAGTACAGGAGGAGAAACACATGTAAGTGCGTGCACACTCGTGCATTCTAAGTGAAGCATCCCCAAAAAACAGAGTGCATCCACCACTTACAGTATAATATCCATACTCCTGTAATCGTTTTAAGGTGATCCGTTTCCTTGGCAGCTCTTGTTTCAAACATTCCTCCCCGCAGATACTGTGACCTTCTCCACGGTGAAGGAGTGTGTGTGTGGGGGGGGGGGGGGGGGGGTTGTGGTTCGGGAATTGAGCTTACACCCCTCCTCACCCTCACCACTTTCAGCTTAGCTCCCTCGTGGACATTCCTCTCTCCTTCTTTTTTTTTTTTAAAGGGGACAGCCCAAACCACTGAGAGCTCTCAGCCTGTCCTTGACTCTGTTCTCTGACACTTAGCTGGGTGTTCTCTCCACTGTTCCTCAGCTTTCAGTCTACTGGAGTAGTGCTCTCTCCCTGCCCCTGCTACTACAGCCCCAGAGCCACAGCCTCAGAGCCACAGCCTCAAAGCAGTCAGAACAGCCCAGAGTGGGTGTCTGTTTTTTCAATGCTTTCAAGCTAATGTATGTGTTTTGATTATCTGTGTTATTGATGAGTCATTGCCAGGTCCCATGACCCTAATGTGCCCTACGCTCGGCTGTTCCAGAGGAAGTGTGTCACAGAGATAAACAATGAGAGGATGACCCCTCCGAACTCTGACCCTTCCTTCAATGTAAAACAATAAATGCCCTCTCCAACCACACCAGCACACTTAATATAGGGTCTTTCTGCTGAAATCTGCCATTAAGTCCTGCTCTTAATTCTCCACAATAATACAATAAGTGCAGTGTCCCAGTTTGTAATGGTTTAATAATTTGATGTTTTCAACACAGGCAGTCCTGGGCTGTGTGTGTCTGTGTGAGTGGGTGGGTGTGAGAGATGGGTATTGAGCTAGCTCTGATCTAGTGTTGACAGTGTCTTTGTGACCTTTAACCCCTATCTGAATGCCCATCCATTAGGGCCTTTGTTGAGGAGATAAGAGACTGGGCCAATCAGGTTTCAGCACTAAAGTAATTGTGTCGTTCCCCTTGCATTCCTGTGTGCACTCAAGTGTGGAGCCCGAGCAGAAAGACAGGTGTGTAAGTTTGAGTGTGAGAAAGAGAATCTGTGTATGTGGTGGGGTTGTTGAGAACTGTGTCTGGTTACTTTCGTTCCATATGGACTTCTTCTTACTGCCAGGTGCAGGTCATGGAGAGTGTTTCTTGGGATTGAGGACTAAAGTTACAATATTTTGCTTATTTATCCATTTAATTATCAGTGTGTCCATCCATCTCTCTGTCAACCAGTCTGTCTGCTTTTTTGTGTCCACAACGCCACTGGCCAGCCTCTCCATCTGTCTGTCTGTCTTTACTCAAGCTTCAATGTGTGTTTGTATAGTCATCACTCACATACCTCTCATCCCCTTATCTGTCAATCTGTCTGAACTTCCTCTATCTATCGTTCCATCTGTCCACACATCCACACCATCCATCTCATCCCCTGTCCCTTTCTCTCTCCCTTATTGGATGATCTCCCCTAACCATGTAATGAGGAATTGAGGAGGCTGGGGGTGTACCCCCCCCCCCCCCCCGTGCTGAAACTCAAGCCCCAGGCTTCTAGGTCTCTCAGGCCACCTCTGGGTAAGGATACCAACAGGCTCAGAGGCAGTTTCTATCTACAAGCCATCAGACTGCTGAACACTTGAACTGGACTGACCACCTGCACTGAATCTTTGCACCATAGCATTCATGTACTCACACACACACACACACCAACACTAACACACGCATATACACTGATGCTACACACACATCACAACTCCTGTTATTATTTAGCACCACAATCCCCTCTTCCCCAAAACATGTATATATATTGGACTATAAATTGTGCCCTCCTGTATTATACTTATGCTAAAATGTTTATTCTATTCTACCGAGCCATTTACTTTACGTTCGTATTCTTATCTTGTATTATTTCTTATTGTTGTTGCGTTGTCGAGAAGGAACCTGCAGGGTAAACCTTTGGTTGGACGATGTATACCAGTGGTTCCCAACCAGGGGTACTAGGACCTATCCTCAGGGGGTATATGAGAAGACTCATGAGACCATAGTCCTACTGCTAAAATGCACATGCAGGGGTAGTAAATCAGGGGTATTCTAGGCAGAGAGCAGAGCAGGGGTGGAAAAAGTACACAATTGTCATACATGAGTACAAGTAAAGCTACTTTAATAGAAAATGACTCAAGTAAAAGTGAAAGTCACCCAGTAAAAAAGTCAAAAAGTATCTGGTTTTACATATAGTTAAGTATCAAAAGTAAATGTAATTGCGCAAATATACTTAAGTATCAAAAGTAGAAGTGTAAATCATTTCAAATTATTCATTTACGGATAGCCAGGGGCACACTCTAACACTCAGACATCATGTACCCAACAAAGCATTTGTGTTTAGTGAGTCCACCAGATCAGAGGCAGTAGGGATGAGCAGGGATGTTCTCTTGATAAGTGTGTGAATTAGACCCTTTCCCTGTCCTGCTAAGCATTCAAAATGTAACGAGTCGTTTTAGGAGTCAGGGGAAATGAATGGAGTAAAAAGTACATTATTTGCTTAAGGAATGTAGTGAAGTAAAAGTAAAAGTTGTCCAAAATATAAATAGTAAAGCAAAGGACAGATACGCCAAAAACCTACTTGAGTAGTACCCTAAAGTATTTTTTTAAGTACTTTACACCACCGCCACTGATGTGTACTATGTGTATCCTGTATATATGACTTATAAAACTTGAAACTTGAGGAGTGAGTGGAAGAACACTAGAGTTATTCCAAGAAGCCACTAAAAAGAGAAAGAATGGCTTTAAGGTGAGAGGAGTGATGCGTTGTATTTTATGTCTGTGTGTCTGTAGTGGGGGGGGGATGTTGAAATGTGCTCATTATCTTTAGCTGAGTGCTGACCTCTCATAGCTTTCTTATCAAGGTGAGTTCTGTTTGAAGGATTAGCTTGGCCAGGGCCCCACTACTGCTCTTAATTCTCACCAAATTGTCAGGCAAGGGGATTTCTTCACTCTAATTTAAAACCCCTTCTCCGCCGTTTAATTCTGTATGACTGACAACTCCAACTGAACTGCCTGATCCCAGGACAGCATTTCACACGGTTCTGCACAGCCATCTTATACAACTCCAGCTGAACTGTCTGATCCCAGGACATCATTTCACACGGTTCTGCACAGCCATCTTATACAACTCCAGCTGAACTGTCTGATCCCAGGACATCATTTCACACCTCCTTCGGAGGGAACGTCTGACCTCCAAATGATCTTAGCTCCTATATTTGACCTTCTTCAAAGGCAGATGTTGGGAGGGACAGAAGTTGGTCATATCCTTGCACTATACCACTACCAACATGAGGAGATTCTGAGGGCGTTGCAGTAAGGCACTATTGTCCTTACGTTTCTGACCAGGACGCATGCGAGATTGGGAGATTGCATACTTTGCAGGGGAGTTAAATGTACGTTACGTTTTCAAAATGTTTACCTAAGCTTGGGTTTGAATGCTCCACCCAGAGCGGTGTCCCAGTCAGCCTTGCACTTAACCTCTTGCTGAGGCCCCAGCTTAATCTCCCATTTTAAACCCAACCCCGCCTCACCTCTGACCCCCCCACAAGCGTAAATCCTTTTCGGCAATCCCCCTTGGTTTCTCTGCTTTTTCTTCTGGTGTTCTCTCCTCCAGTAATCTCGGTTATTTACGTGGTCTGAATGTCCTTCACCCCAACAGGATCTTGATCTGGTCCTTGTCCTATCCTGGTTAACTCTATCCTATCTGGGTTTGGGATCTTTATTACTGTGGTCTGGTCTCTAGACCATTTCATCCATAAATAACTTATTTGTCCTCAAGCAGGTCTGGGTGTCTGGCTCTTCGGAGAATTGCCCAATCGATGACCGATTCGACCGATTGTGTCAGAATTAGTAGAACGACGAGACCCATCAGCATTCAGTCTAGTTCTGTCATGCGACGTGATCGTGTTCTGTCCAAGTCATCATTTCTAGGTCCTACCCCTGTTTCAGACAGTTGACTGACCTGGAATTAGTCCAAATAACACCGAAATTAGTCCAAATAAGCCAACTGAAAAGAGCTATTGTGAGTGATTTATGCAGCTGATAAGACCCATTTACAGTGAGTTTGTAGCTGAATGGGATCTCCCCACCTGGGCTTAGATTCCCGCCCCAACTCCCCTCCCCCCTCCAATAACTCTCGCCTGAGCCCCCCTCACCTCCTTTTCCCTTCAGGCCCGTGTGGATGATTTACAGCCCCTCATAATCACTCATTAGATGGAAAACACATGCTCACTCATGCTCAATACTGACCTGTTCTACAAACCGCCAGCATGCTTTAAGGAAACTCCCATTGTGACGGTCTGCAGGGCACTCAAGAGTTTGTGTGTGTGTGTGTGTGTGTGTGCGTGTGCATGTGTGTTTTCTTTCTTTGAGTCCCTGTATCATTGTTTACAATGTACATACTTAGAACCTTGAGGACAGAGCATATGGTTTTGATTTATCCGGCATCTGGTGGCAATATGCATGTTTTGTTGTGTGTGTGTGTGTATGTCTGTGCTTGTGTGTGCTTGTGTACGTGTGTGTGTGTTGTTGGTTAGGTTACCCATGAATTCCTCCTGGAGATCAGTGGACAAAGTAAAAGAAGCCTGTCTGGGGTAGGCTACTGGAGTAGTTCGGTCTGTAACGAAACGCAGCCAAACACACTCAATATAAGTAGTGTGTCCTCTCAAATTACAACGTAGTCATTTCAATACATTTCAGTAACTACCGGTTCATAAGATTCGTTATGACATTCTGAAAAGTTGATTTGTTATGTTTGGGGAACTTTTGAGGATAATGGAGGGTGCTGTTACACAAAATGGCTGCAGCAAATCATCCTGTGGATGCCTCGGTAAAATGGAGGGCAACTACCTCCTCCTTTCTCTGTTTATTTCCCCATTACAGACGGAATATGCATGCATTCACATTGCAGTGTATAATGAGAACCTCACAAGACCGCTGTGTGTGTGTGTGTGCGTGTGATCAGACAGAAATGTGTATGTAACAGAGAACAGAGCCTACCCTCTCCTTGAACCCCTGGTCCTGCTCTCTGCTGGTAATGAAAGGCAGGTTTCTCCGCTCACCTCTGTAACTAGCACCCGACCCCTCCCCCAAGGCCCTTCTCTACTAGTGGTAAACATGCAGAGGGTATGATGAGGGTAGTTAGCAGGTCACGTGTGCCTGAGAGGGTGATACAGGGGGACTGTTTCGGTCCATTTGGGCTCATTTTGAGGAACCCCTATCTGTGCTAGGGGCTAGGTGCTAGGGGCTAGGTTCTAGGGGCCTGGTTGCACTGACATGTAGGCAAGAATTAAAGTTAGCTTAGTTGTTTTTTTATGAAGTGACATTAAGTCCCTGCTCTGACTGAGGTACCTGGAGCACTGTGGTCTCTGCTGACAAGAGTTTCTCCCGTTCTCCATCACTCATTTCCCTTGAGCTTTGGGAAATTAGAGGCTCATTCATCAAACACGCTGTCACAATATTATTCTACCAATTATCCTTGGCTTTTTCCTCGCTTCTTCTACATTCCCAGACCTCTGCCTTCTCCCAACATTACCCCAAAACACCATTTGAATGACTACCATAACTGACAGTAATAACTGTGTGTTCATTTCTCTAATTGAGCCTCTTATTCCATTAAGGACCTCAACTCCCCAAGGATGCTGTGTGTGTGTGTGTGTGTGTGTGTGTGTGTGTGTGTGTGTGTGTGTGTGTGTGTGTGTGTGTGTGTGTGTGTGTGTGTGTGCGCGTGCGTGTTTCTCTTTTCCTCTTTTTGCCTCTGTTTCACACTGCAAACCTCACCCAACATTCACAAATGACACAGGCCCACGTCTGTTCTCTGTCATGTTATGTTTCTCACTGGTTTGGATACAACCACGTACAGGCCCTACACAGCCTACCCGAACCGAGCGACGGACCGCCATATACGGCCCATTTCCAAAACTTGAGCCGCACAAAAGCACGTCGAACTACGTAGAAAACTACGCTCCGTTTGGGTAAAAGCGTGTAGCGGCCTTTACACTGTTGGCCATTCAGTGGCATGGAGGATGTTCAGCTTCATCCCTACCACCTCATTCATGTACCACACACACGCCACCTCACACCTCTACACCCCCGCAAATCCCCCTCTCACTCACTCACAACTGACATTTTCTAAGCTGTCTACTCCACAGACAACACAGACTATAATTATTCTTATATTGAAAGCAAATATTACTCTAATTGTGTCATGCAAGTCTTTATGTTTCAGTCTTGCAACAATATTTCCCCCTGTCATTCACTAACTGAATTCCCCTTTAGAGTTCAAGCTTTTGTTTCCACCTCCCCCAGCTAACTGTAGCAGGTATTAAGATGGATTATAGACCCCCTGCCAGTCACACACTCGCCTCACCCCTGCAGGGTGAGGAACTGCTTTATAATGACGGGGGGTTTCTCTGTATAATTCTACACAGGTATTTATTCACCTCTGTCTGTGTTGTCTGTAGACAGATAAGACATTCAAAGTAGTCCTTTGGAGTAATTGTTGTCTATAAGCATGAGATTGATTGTACACACAACTGACCAAAAAAAACAGAGCTTCTGAAAAATATGGACTTTCATAAGTCTTTGTTTGTTGAAGGTGTAGAAAAGAACTAAGACTTGTCTTTTCTGCCTGTCGATTCTCCGCCGGATTGAACCCAGTGAATTAGCTAGAGCTGCAGAGAGCCCTTTTCTCCAGGTCTTTAGCAAACAAAGGTCACATGCACAACTGGACACACTGCAGCATCTGCCCCGCGGTTAAAAATAGATGTGCGTTTCTGAACCTGGTCACTTGGAAGATGACAAGGAAAAGTACAGGGAAACGTTTTAAGCGGCCGGGTGGTTTGAGAGGCCCAAGGTTCCATAATGATGCATGGCCTTGCTTCTTGACCATCTGACCACTGGTCCGGAAGAGCCTTCTCAGATAAATGAAGACTGATAAAGACTGTCTGTCTCCACGTTGAAACCAATCTATAACAATCTATACCGCTGTGGTGGATGATGAGCAGCAAGAGCCAAGAAGCATGACGGAGCCAGGAATTAGTATCTGGGGGTGGTGGTAATACAGGGGACTAATTGTGTGGAACCAGAGTGGTGGAACCACCGTACTCATCTCCCCCTGACATAACATAAGAGTCCTCTTCACACAACCTGTCTTCCTAAATGGCCCGAGGGACCAAATACACCCACTGACGGGAGTGTTGCTCATCTGTGGGGCCTCTCACATGCAGGCTGAGGTGGACGGGTACATCACACGACATAGAGAACCTTTTTTTTTTAAATACGGACTCAAATGCTTTGCTTCAACTAATGTGAGCTATGTGACGGGGCCGTGCTGTATTCCAGTAGACAAGGGTAGAGTTGAGCTCATTGTCCTGAATTGTTTGATCTCAATTTTAGACCGCACCACAACCTCTCGTTTAACGGACATCTGACCACCAGTTTGTCAACCTTGTTTGAGTATTAAATGTTTCAATGTGTTTCCTGCTCTCTGAGTTTTGATGTCAGGTTGGAAAATGTAGTGAGTGATTGTGTCGATCACAGTTTCCAGACCCATTGCCCATGACTGGTTTTGGCAAAGCAGTATGTAATCACAAACTCATTCTAATGTCCCAACTCTTAACCATTGGGGAAACCGATTGTTTGGATTACGAAGCCATTGCAATGTACATGAGCAATTCTGAGCTTGAATTTTGTTCAATGTTTGGTCTCTGGGTCTGTATACGAGTGTCTATTTGTGGTAGTGCTTTCATCCTTAGATTTAGCCAGTCCCATTTCTAAGTTTAGCTTTTGTCCCTGTTTCAAATGTAGACTCGGGTAATTGCTGATTTGCTCATTTGCATGTATAATTAGCATCTTCGCAACAAAGGACCAGCTCCCTAATTAGCGCTGATCAATTATGAATGAAATCTCCATCACAACCAATCCCCCACTGGCTATCTGGGATTCTGTGTCTACAGTTTTTCTCCCAGGATGTGATGTGAATCTTTATTGGGGATCTTACCAGCATGCAGTTTACAGAAATAAACACACTCCCTGAAGTACTGGAGCTTAGACTCCCAGCATGTTGAAATCCATCAATTATTGCTTCTTCTGAGTTATTAGGATTTAGGGAGAGACTCAGATTTTGCGATATCAGAAAGGATACGAGTGTGGAGGGGAATATAGAAAAGATTGAGTCCTGGGTGGGAATACTGAAACTAAACAATCAGGCAATAGTTTGTAATGGCGGCGCATTTAATGTGACGAAATAGAAGCACCGCAACTCAGATGAAGAGTAGGGAATGAGACGGAGACTTATAGATAGACGCTAAGTCTCTTTGAGTGTAAACAGGGTTGTGGTCTGTGGTCAGAGAGTCTTTGTGTTCCTCTCCTTGAACCGCATCCTGAGTAGAGCGAAAGGGAGGGGGACAAACAACAACACAACTGCTGCGCCTGTGGTTACGGTGATGAATCAACAAATCTGCACTGACCATAACAACACCTTCTCTTACAGCTAAACATTTCCTAATTTCAGCCTAATTTCTTTCTTTCTTTCTCTCTCTACCTCTCTCTCGCTCTCTCGCTCTCTCTCTCTCTCTCGCTCTCTCGCTCTCTCTGACAGAAGATTTCATTTCACAGCCTCCTCCCTGTTCTCTCAGGATTACTCTGTATTCCTGCCCTCCTGCCTTAAAGCAACAATAAGCCCAAGGCAGCGGGGTGCCTGAGAATTGGTTCAATAAAAAAACAAGCAGAAGCAGAGGAAGAGAGCATTATGGGTTTGACGTGGCTCGGTCACAAAAATACAGTTGTAGAAGCCATGCTTTCATGCATTCATGCATTCATGCTTTGCAAATACACAATTAGATACAAATCCAATATAAAGAGCACAACAGATCTCATTGGTTTCCTTTCCCCATCATCTCTGTGGACTTCACTTTGCTTCATGAACATAGTAGAAACATTACTCAGCGGAAATCTGACTTACAGCTGTAGAGACTAGCAAAGAACCTGGTAGGCAAGATATGGTATGACCTTCCTGACCCAAGTTACAGTGCCCTCTGGAGTTTTCTTCAGACCTACAGATAGCCGAACATGAACCCATATTATGCTATAGCTATTGGTTGCAGTCTCAGAGAGGTTTTTCAGTGCTACAGTGTGTGTGTGTGTGTGTGTGTGTGTGTGTGTGTGTGTGTGTGTGTGTGTGTGTGTGTGTGTGTGTGTGTGTTTGCGTGCATGTGTGTGTGTTTGCGTGCATGTGTGTGTGTTTGCGTGCATGTGTGTGTGTTTGCGTGCATGTGTGTGTGCTTGCGTGTGTCTTGTGGTTAGGGACTCTTCACCCTGTTTCATTGTATTAATTTCTGCTATGTTGCAGGGTATGAATAATACCTGTGTGTTCATCCTGGCAGTGTAAATGGTAGGAAAGGGTGATAACTAGTCAGTTGTACAACTGAATGCCTTCAACTGAAATGTTCTGCATTTCACCCAACCCCTCTGAATCAGAGCGGTGCAGGGGGCTTCCATTAAAAAACCATCCTCGTCTTAGGTGCCCGGGGAACAGTGGGTTAACTGCCTTTCTCAGGGGCAGAACGAAAGATTTTTACCTTGTCAGCTCAGGGATTCGATCCAGCAACATTTCGGTTACTGAAGGAGCGGGGTCAGAGGAATCCATCTACAGATACAGTTGAAGTCGGAAGTTTACATACACTTAGGTTGGAGTCATTAAAACTAGTTTTTCAACCACTCCACAAATTTCTTGTTAACAAACTTTAGTTTTGTGCATGACACAAAGTCAATTGTTTACAGACAGATTATTTCACTTATAATTCACTGTATCACAATTACAGTGTGTGAGAAGTTAACCTACACTAAGGTGACTGTGCCTTTAAACAGCTTGGAAAATTCCAGAAAATGATGTCATGGCTTTAGAAGCTTCTGATAGGCTAATTGACATCATTTGAGTCAATTGGAGGTCTATCTGTGGATGTATTTCAAGGCCTACCTTCAAACTCAGTGCCTCTTTTCTTGACATGATGGGAAAATCAAAAGAAATCAGCCAAGACCTAAAAAAAATAATTGTAGACCTCCACAAGTCTGGTTCATCCTTGGGAGCAATTTCCAAACTCTTGAGGGTACCACGTTCATCTGTACAAACAATAGTACGCAAGCATAAACACCATGGGATGACACAGCCGTCATACCGCTCAGGAAGGAGACATGTTCTGTCTCCGAAAGATGAATGTACAGTGCCTTGCGAAAGTATTCGGCCCCCTTGAACTTTGCGACCTTTTGCCACATTTCAGGCTTCAAACATAAAGATATAAAACTGTATTTTTTTGTGAAGAATCAACAACAAGTGGGACACAATCATGAAGTGGAACGACATTTATTGGATATTTCAAACTTTTTTAACAAATCAAAAACGGAAAAATTGGGCGTGCAAAATTATTCAGCCCCCTTAAGTTAATACTTTGTAGCGCCACCTTTTGCTGCGATTACAGCTGTAAGTCGCTTGGGGTATGTCTCTATCAGTTTTGCACATCGAGAGACTGAAACTTTTTCCCATTCCTCCTTGCAAAACAGCTCGAGCTCAGTGAGGTTGGATGGAGAGCATTTGTGAACAGCAGTTTTCAGTTCTTTCCACAGATTCTCGATTGGATTCAGGTCTGGACTTTGACTTGGCCATTCTAACACCTGGATATGTTTATTTTTGAACCATTCCATTGTAGATTTTGCTTTATGTTTTGGATCATTGTCTTGTTGGAAGACAAATCTCCGTCCCAGTCTCAGGTCTATTGCAGACTCCATCAGGTTTTCTTCCAGAATGGTCCTGTATTTGGCTCCATCCATCTTCCCATCAATTTGAACTTCCCTGTCCCTGCTGAAGAAAAGCAGGCCCAAACCATGATGCTGCCACCAACATGTTTGACAGTGGGGATGGTGTGTTCTGGGTGATGAGCTGTGTTGCTTTTACGCCAAACATAACGTTTTGCATTGTTGCCAAAAAGTTCAATTTTGGTTTCATCTGACCAGAGCACCTTCTTCCACATGTTTGGTGTGTCTCCCAGGTGGCTTGTGGCAAACTTTAAACGACACTTTTTATGGATATCTTTAAGAAATGGCTTTCTTCTTGCCACTCTTCCATAAAGGCCAGATTTGTTGTCCTATGGACAGAGTCTCCCACCTCAGCTGTAGATCTCTGCAGTTCATCCAGAGTGATCATGGGCCTCTTGGCTGCATCTCTGATCAGTCTTCTCCTTGTATGAACTGAAAGTTTAGAGGGACGGCCAGGTCTTGGTAGATTTGCAGTGGTCTGATACTCCTTCCATTTCAATATTATCGCTTGCACAGTGCTCCTTGGGATGTTTAAAGCTTGGGAAATCTTTTTGTATCCAAATCCGGCTTTAAACTTCTTCACAACAGTATCTCGGACCTGCCTGGTGTGTTCCTTGTTCTTCATGATGCTCTCTGCACTTTTAACGGACCTCTGAGACTATCACAGTGCAGGTGTATTTATACGGAGACTTGATTACACACAGGTGGATTGTATTTATCATCATTAGTCATTTAGGTCAACATTGCATCATTCAGAGATCCTCACTGAACTTCTGGGGAGAGTTTGCTGCACTGAAAGTAAAGGGGCTGAATAATTTTGCACGACCAATTTTTCAGTTTTTGATTTGTTAAAAAAAGTTTGAAATATCCAATAAATGTCGTTCCACTTCATGATTGTGTCCCACTTGTTGTTTATTC
The DNA here is from genome assembly GCF_002021735.2 of Oncorhynchus kisutch. NCBI lineage: Eukaryota > Metazoa > Chordata > Actinopteri > Salmoniformes > Salmonidae > Oncorhynchus > Oncorhynchus kisutch. The sequence goes on along the minus strand of NC_034201.2, from coordinate 7,669,237 downwards.
TTCACAAAAAAATACAGTTTTATATCTTTATGTTTGAAGCCTGAAATGTGGCAAAAGGTCGCAATGTTCAAGGGGGCCGAATACTTTCGCAAGGCACTGTACATTGGTGCTGTTGCGCAGCAACTCACTGCCTTCCTGAAGACAAACAATGTATACGAAATGCTTCAGTCTGGTTTTAGACCCCATCATAGCACTGAGACTGCACTTGTGAAGGTGGTAAATTACCTTTTAATGGCATCAGACCGAGGCTCTGCATCTGTCCTCGTGCTCCTACACCTTAGTGCTGCTTTTGATACCATCGATCACCACAATCTTTTGGAGAGATTGGAAACCCAAATTGGTTTACACGGACAAGTTCTGGCCTGGTCTAGATCTTATCTGTCGGAAAGATATCAGTTTATCGCTGTGAATGGTTTGTCCTCTGACAAATCAACTGTAAATTTCGGTGTTCCTCAAGGTTCCGTTTTAGGACCACTGTTGTTTTCACTATATATTTGACCTCTTGGGGATGTCATTCGAAAATATAATGTTAACTTTCACTGCTATGCGGATGACACACAGCTGTACATTTCAATGAAACATGGTGAAGCCCCAAAATTGCCCTTGCTGGAAGCCTGTGTTTCAGACATAAGGAAGTGGATGGCTGCAATCTTTCTACTTTTAAACTCAGACAAAATAGAGATGTTTGTTCTAGGTCCCAAGAAACAAAGAGATCTTCTGTTGAATCTGACAATTGATCTTGATGGTTGTACAGTCGTCTCAAATAAAACTGTGAAGGACCTGATCTTCTGGAAACTGTTACTCTGGACCCTGATCTCTCTTTTGACGAACATATCAAGATTGTTTCATGGGCAGCTTTTTTCTATCTGTGTAACATTGCAAAGATCAGAAATGTTCTGTCCAAAATTGATGCAGAAAGATTTATCCATGCTTTTGTTACTTCTAGGTTAGACTACTGCAATGCTCTACCTTCTGGCTACCCGGATAAAGCACTAAATAAACTTAAATACATTTAATTTGATTTGATTTTGATGAGAAAAGTGCAAAACAATCCCAGAACAACAGCAAAGGACCTTGTGAAGATGCTGGAGGAAACAGGAACAAAAGTATCTATATCCACAGTAAAACAAGTCCTATATTGACATAACCTGAAAGGCCGCTCAGCAAGGAAGAAGCCACTGCTCCAAAACCGCCATAAAAAATCCAGACTACGGTTTGCAACTGCACATGTGGACAAAGATCATACTTTTTGGAGAAATGTCCTCTGGTCTGATGAAACAAAAATAGAACTGTTTGGCCATAATGACCATCTTTATGTTTGGAGGAAAAAGGGGGAGGGTTGCAAGCTGAAGAACACCATCCCAACCGTGAAGCACGGGGGTGGCAGCATCATGTTGTGGGGGTGCTTTGCTGCAGGAGGGACTGGTCCACTTCACAAAAGAGATGGCATCATGAGGTAGGAAATGATGTGGATATAATTGAAGCAACATCTCAAGAAATCAGTCAGGAAGTTAAAGCTTGGTCGCAAATGGGTCTTCCAAATGAACAATGACCCCAAGCATACTTCCAAAGATTGGTGGGCAGAACTGAAAAGGCGTGTGCGAGCAAGGAGGCCTACAAACCTGACTCAGTTACACCAGCTCTGTCAGGGTGAATGGGCCAAAATTCACCCAACTTGTTGTGGGAAGCTTGTGGAAGGCTACCCGACACGTTTGACCCAAGTTAAACAATTTAAAAGCAGTGCCAATCAAATACTAATTGAGTGTATGTGAACTTCTGACCCACTGGGAATGTGATAGAAATAAAAGCTGAAATAATTTATTCTCTCTACTATCTGACATTTCACATTCTTAAAATAAAGTGGTGATCCTAACTGACCTTAGACAGGGCATTTTTACTAAGATTAAATGTCAGGAATTGTGAAAAACTGAGTTTAAATGTATTTGGCTACGGTAAACTTCCAACTTCAACTGTATCTACCTTTGAACACTATCTAGGTCAGGGTGATCACTCCGCCTGGAAACCATGGAAATACAAGACCAACGCATTTTTGTCAGTGGGACCATTTCTCATTCACTCCATTCAATGCTCACCTTTCTAATCTATATCTCTACCACCTCTGCTACCCATTTCCTCCCCCTACTGTACTTTTCCTGTAAGCAACTGGTTGCCTCTTGTAAACCCTCTCTTGGCAGATCATCCTATTGGATACATTTGGAAAGTCATTAGTGTTGCCTTAAGTCATTAGTGTTGCCTTAATTCTTAAGATTCTAAGCCATTGGGGAGTGGGGGTGGGTCTAAGCTGACATATGGAATTGTTTTAAGATTATATATTTTAAAAAACATTTGATCAAATTTCACATTTACTACTATAGCCCATAGAAATGCATTGAATAACATATTCATATATGGCAAAAAGACAGTGAGAAAATCATAAGGAATAATGCTTTGAAGTGTCTGTCATATATCTAGGTCACGTAAGAAAGCACAAGAAATATAAATGTTGTACACATATTTAACTCCTTTATTTGGGTAGGCACAAAACTACCTCCATACTTCCATTCACGTTTTTACTGGGTACCCGTTACCCTCAGATGGGTCCCGGTTACCCTCAGACGGGTCCCGGTTACCCTCAGACAGGTCTTGTGGGGGTTGTAGAGCACAACCGAGAACACCATCTTGTTCTTGAGAATCTCCCCTTTCTACAGTGGGGTCAGCTTAGTTTGTAGCCCGGACGCTACAAACGGAAGCTGGCACATCGACCGTACGGTTCAGACACGACAGATGTTTTTCGTGAGAAGACCGTTTTTCGCTCAATATCTCTAGCTTAAACTGAATGATTATGACGGGGATTTTTGTATTATGTTAATCAGGTCTGTTTATGGAAACTTGACGAGAGAGGGCGTGGTGCTGCTTCATCCTGGAGTGGATTGTTATTAAGTGTCCAAGCTGACCCTACCACACAATAAAGGTCACAGCGCTCTGATACGGCCAGGGAAGAGGAAGAGGAGACTTTCCATTTTCACTGGCTGACCCTTTTGGCCACACTTCCTCACCTACATGAAGTGACTTAACAGTGTATTAGTCAGACACATTACAGACATTATTACAGGCATGGTGACCGTAAACAACAACAGGATGCCCAACAGTAATGACGCTATGCTACTCCGACAGTCGATACCATGCCCTGTGCTAGGGGCTATAAACAGTGTGGTCTGTGGTATACCACTGAAATACAGATTACATGGGCCAGGTTTCTGTCCTTCTGGAACTTTGGTTTTACGAACCATCAAATGTGTTGTACGCTATGTATTAACAGACCTTGATGGACTGACTACATGTACTTCTCATTTCAAAAATGAGATATCCCCTTTTCTGAATATTCCATCATACATGACAGTATGAGCTGTGTTAATAGCCTGCTACAACACAGTTGCCTGCACCAAATGAATTATGTGTGTGTGTATAATAGCCTAGCTCATTGATTCTTAACCCTAATCCTAAACTTAACCCTAAATTATGTGTGTATAATAGCCTAGCTCATTGATTCCTACTGGATAGCCTTAAAACAAAACTATAGTATAACTATTGAACAATAACATGAGAAAGTCGTCAAAATGAAAAGCCCTCATGTTTATTTAGAAGACTTTTGCCAATGAGTTTTGCAGTCCAAAAAGCAATTTACAGACTAATGTGACATGTTTAACCTACTCAACTAATGTCTCCTGCCCAGTGGTGGAAAAAGTACCCAATTGTCATGCTTGAGTAAAAGTAAAGAAACCTTAATAGAAAATGACTCAAGTAAAAGTGAAAGTATTTGGTTTAAAATATACTTAAGTATCAAAAGTAAATGTAATTGCTAAAATATACTTAAGTATCAAAAGTAAAAGTATAAATAATTTCTAATTACTTATATTAAGCAAACCAGGCGAGATGGCACAATGCTTTATTTTTTTGATAGCCTGGGGGACACTCCAAAATCATTCACAAACCAAGCATTTGTGTTTCGTGAGTCCGCCAGGTCAGTAGGCAGTAGGGTTGACCAGGTTTGTTTTCTTGATAAGTGCAGTGGATTGGACCATTTTCCTATCCTGCTAAGCATTCAAAATATAATGAGCACTTTTGGGTGCCAGGGAAAATGTATGGAATAAAAAGTACATTATTTTCTTTAGGGATGTAGTGAAGTAAAAGTAGTCAAAAAATATAAATAGGAAAATAAAGTTCAGATACCACAAAAAAAACGACTTAAGTAGTACTTTAAAGTATTTTTACTTAAGTAATTTACACCACTGCTCCTGCCCCCACGCCTTCTACGCCTGGTCCTAGGCGGGTCGGGCTGAGGAGCTGCGTTTTCTGGGCATTTTGATGATCGGTATTTCACGCTATGTCGATTAGGTGGTAGGTAGGTGATAGGTTAGGTAGGTAGGTAGGACTGGAGCCTGATTGGATATCTCAGAGCTTCTGCTCTTTTCTATCCATGCATGTCATCTCATGGGATGAGAGGAGGAGGCAATGAAGATAGGGGGAAGGAGGAGGGCGTGGTTAACTCCAGGCTTGTGATTGCGTGGCTGGCGCAGTTTTTATAGTTTCGCGCGAGTGACGTCATGAATAATTTACTTGGCGAAATCATCCGTGCTTGACTTGGGTACCGGCACCTCAAATGTTCCAGAACCATTGACCACAATGTACCAGAGTCACTAATGAATTAACCACAAGAGGTCCCTGTTGGCTCATATACCAGTCTTCCAAGGATTACAAACTGAGAAAGTCGAATTTAACAGAGGGAAATATACAATGATTCTGTACACTGTAATACTGTATAACATTCAGTTTGATTATTTAATATCTATATATTTTCAATCATGGAATTCTAACATCACATCAGTGCACCTTTCAATATTGAAGTAGGCTTCTGGTCAATTTTGTGATATTTGGTAACATTTCTGTACCTGGGATACTACCACATGAACGCTGAGAGGAAAATACTGTCTGCTTAATACTTGCAGACATTTTACATTGATAAGAGTTCATAAAATACGAGGTAACACAACACAGCATGCTGGGTAATAGATACTGAGGGTATGGATTGTAGGGTTCTGGAGGGAAATGGTTTTGTGTTAGATCATCACTCAGTGCCAAGGAAAGTGGTGCGAGGCTTGAGGACGAGTCCAGCAGATTTCCTAGGAATGCAGAGTTCCAGAGTGGATCCTGGCTCCAGGTAATGGACACCTGTGGGAGAAACACCAGGAACATCGGCACTGGTTATAGTAGTGCAGTAATTGTGTTCCGTATTATAAGTCATTCATTTGAATGTCGTTTGCAACACACACTGGCTGGGATGGGGAAGACTCACCGGCTGTGTAGCAGGTGTTTTGGGCCACAGCGATGTTGCTGGGCATACTCTGTATGCACGTCATCAAGCTGGTCTCGATACCATGTAGACGCTTCTTGATCACATGGCCCATAGTTCATGTGGTGTCTATACAGCACCTGAACACAAACAAAGCGATGGTATAGAGGGGATCTTGATATTCTCTCAGGAGATGACAATATGTCTATGTTTCAATAGGCTACCTGACTGTAGATGAACTAAGTCCCTTCAGTTACCACGGTGACCATTTCTCCAAAGATCTGCAGCCCCTCTCCTAGACTGTCCTAAAACCCATTTCACCAGAGACATGCAGCCCCTCCCCTAGACTCTGTCCTAAAGCCCATTTCACCAGAGACCTGCAGCCCCTCCCCTAGACTCTGTCCTAAAGCCCATTTACCAGAGACCTGCAGCCCCTCCCCTAGACTCTGTCCTAAAGCCCATTTCACCAGAGACATGCAGCCCCTCCCCTAGACTCGGTCCTAAATCCCATTTCACCAGAGACCTGCAGCCCCTCCCCTAGACTCTGTCCTAAAGACAATTTCACCAGTGTAATCATCTTCATCTGAGATAACAAACACAAACATGAAGTGTACGTGTGTGTTAGAGACAAAAGAATGTCGGAAAGTATTGTAGTCAGTGCCAACATACTGTGTGTGTGCGTGTGTGTGTGTGTGTGCTTGTGTGTGTGTGTTACAAGAGACTGACCAGTGCACCACTCCCTCCTTCCTCTAATTCCATCCCATTTGGTAGGTCTGTGAGAGTCAGATATCTGTACCAAATGCCAGATGTGATATCAGATGTGAACCTCAGAGGAATCAGATGGTTCAGATATGTGGTGAACAATCAACTAGCCTAATTGTCATCCTTTTTTCCCCCAGACTTCAACTCCATTGAAAAGAGTGGTGGATAATAGGCCTTTTTTTAAGCATTAGGCTAATAATAAGCATGTTGAATGATTTCTTAGTTCAAAATCAGAAATAGCCTAGTGAGTATAGCCTAAGAATATTTATTGACTTCTCAAAAACCCACTTTACAAATCAAGCAGAGTTTTACAGTTGTGTTTTCTTTTTCCCATAGCCGATAACCTATGGAGTAGGCCTAAATGTGTGCGCTCACCTACCCCGCAGTGCGAGATATCATCCGCAGATCATTTCTCTAGGCCCCCGCACACCAAACTGGTCCACTGACGCAGCTCCCGCAGTTCGATCTGCATCTCCCTGATGCGGTTGGACTGCAGGACCATCATGCAGCCAAGAACACAGACACCGCGTACAGTAGATATGTGCCATGAACATTTACTGTACAACTGTTTGTCTTTACGTCACACAGGCGATCGCAACTGCTGCAGGGATGAGGGGTTGGCCGTCCCTTGTCAATGAAGGCTTTGTAAGGGCTGTAATGATCCTGTTATATGTTAGGCTACCTTCATTTTCTGAATGTCATCATGACAGAATGGGCTCGAGGAAATATTGATCCCATCATTTGGGAAACAATGACTCATGGATTCTATAATTACAAAATAACTTATATCAAGACTTGGAGGACGTGTGAAAAAAAAGTGATAGACTACAGTGGGCCTATAAAATGCCCTTAGGACAATCCTACATTGAAGTCTAAAGCAAAGTTTCATGCTCATTTTTAAATGAAATGTGCATAATACAATTTGTTTTGAGAAAGACAGTGACCAAGACAGGCAAGTTGCTGATAAAAACAACAGATTTTAATAACTGAAACACAGTTCAGTGGGTTTGCAGCTCTATACATGATAATAAATGGATTTATATGCTTGGCTTTCGAGGGAAATGGCTTACCGCACAGCATATTCCCCTTGAAAGCCAAACATAAATAAAGAAAGAAATGTCTAGTCAGGTTGTCTGGGTTTGACAGAACAAGGTCAAAGTCCTTTAAGAGATGGACTCAGTCGAAGGCTGAGGCCGCTAGTCTCCCACTTCACTACCTCAAAAACTGCCTCGCCAGCCCTTCGAGAACTGAAAGCCTTCTCAAACAAGAGGAATGGTCTCGCTGTCAAAACACCAGTGAAGTGAGCAGCCAAGACAAATCACTTAGCGTTCGTTTTCTCTAATATATTTCCTCATATAAAGCTCCCCAGTTCAAGACCATACTAGTCACACTTGGAATGCAAATGAAAATGTTAAGTTTTCTGTATTTATTTCCTCATTGCCTGGCTACCCGGTATAAAATTAACTGTCCAAGTGTTTTACATCGTTTTTAAGCTGTAAAATCTGAACAAATGTAATGTAACAATACAAAACATTTCCCTCAAACTCTTAATCTGATCTATACAAACTATTTCCCCTTTATACAATGTGAACTGCTTTGGATACATATATTAAAAATACAAGTACTACTCTGCAGATGGCCATGCCATCCCCCCCTTGGCTTGTCGATCAGCAGTTGCCAGGACAAATGACATCATCCTACTCCCGCCAGGAGCAAGATGGGATGCTTGTTCAAGTCCTCCAAAGAGACTCTGCAAAGACATCACAGTAGAATAAGGGATATTCACACTTGCTGATCAATAGAGCTCTGTCTCCTGCAGAGGTCCCCGATGTGCTGTATCGCTGCTGCCACTCTTGGCTTGCACCACCTGGCTGCCCTTTTGTTGCTCCCCTGTCCTCCCCTTCTTCTTCCATCCCATCAGTTCAGCTGGAGGGTAGTTTCCCAAGACCCAGCCTTCCTCCTTTTGTTACCTCCCTATCCTGCTGGAGGTGCTTCTGCCCTGACCACGCCAACCTTCTGTGCACGTAATGAACAACAAACAAACGCTTTACCTCAATCATAGGAGGTTGTACCAATTAAACATAAGGCAGCCCCAGTGAAACGCATGTCTAGGCTACTAAGTCATAGGCTAATCGTCTGTGGTTTACTCACTAGGCCTTCAGGTTTGTTTTAGTACCTCGGCATCTGAAAAGGGCTGTCGGATGTGGCGGGCTCAGGAGACACTTCTTCATTAATAAAACAACAGATACAGACCTCTATCAGTAAGAGTGCATTTGATTGGAGCATTTACAAACATTGATTGCACACTGTATGTGTTTATAATAGAGTGAGGTTGTTGGTGGTGAGTCATCTTGGCTGACATAGAATCCTGTGGCAGAAATCTTCTCTGCTCTGTGACAGGGAGCTAGACTGCGGGGGAGGAGGTCTGGGCTCAGTCTCAATCTCGGAACTCTGAAGCGGAACAACCTTGGACCTCCGTAGGGTGTGGAAAACACTTGAACATTGTCGAGCAACAACACAATGTAAGCTTCTTATTATCTGAAATAATGGCTTATCTTTTGAAATTATACATCCTGAGTTCTTGCAACTTAAGCAACTCACTTGGCAAAGGAGAGGAATCAAAGTGCCCTCTTCAAAGATGAAAGTTACAGACCACACAAATATCGTACCCCCCCAAAATGCTAACCTCTCCTCATCATTATTCACGATTCATTCAAGACTGTCCGTAATCATGGTAGAAGTGTTTAGAAACATATTCTATTCTTATTTACAAAAAGTGCAGTAATTTTTAAACAGTTCATCTGATATGGATGAAAATTCCCTCAAATTAAAGCTGACAATCTGCACTCTTAGTCATTGTATCATTTCAAATCCAAAGTGCTGGAGTAAAGAGCCAAAACAACAACAAAATGTGTCACTGTCACAATACCCCTGTACATGCCATTTAAGTAGCAGGCGCTTTGATCCAAAGTGCCAACAGAGTTCATGCATTTTCCTATGTGACCCCAGTGGGAATCGAACCCAGAACTCTGGTGTTGCTTGGGCCATGCTCTTACTAACTGAGCCACACAAGACCACTACAAAAATAAGTACAATGCAATACTGTAAAATAAAATACAAGATTACAATACAGGTAGAAGGTGTATGATTGCCATGCCCAGAAATATGCCATCCTCCTCCAGGCCATGGATAAGGTATGCAATGACATGACATCAGTCCAGACTTACAGTGGGGCAAAAAAGTATTTAGTCAGCCACCAATTGTGCAAATTCTCCCACTTAAAAATATGAGAGAGGTCTGTAATTTTCATCATAGGTACACTTCAACTATGACAGACAAAATGAGAAAAGAAATCCAGAAAATCACATTGTAGGATTTTTTATGAATTTATTTGCAAATTATGGTCACCTACAAACAAGCAAGATTTCTGGCTCTCAATGACTTGTAACTTCTTCTTTAAGAGGCTCCTCTGTCCTCCACTCGTTACCTGTATTAATGGCACCTGTTTGAACTTATTATCAGTATAAAAGACACCTGTCCACAACCTCAAACAGTCACACTCCAAACTCCACTATGGCCAAGACCAAAGAGCTGTCAAAGGACACCAGAAACAAAATTGTAGACCTGCACCAGGCTGGGAAGACTGAATCTGCAATAGGTAAGCAGCTTGGTTTGAAGAAATCAACTGTGGGAGCAATTATTAGGAACCTAGTGAATGACCTGCAGAGAGCTGGGACCAAAGTAACAAAGCCTACCATCAGTAACACACTACGCCGCCAGGGACTCAAATCCTGCAGTGCCAGATGTGTCCCCCTGCTTAAGCCAGTACATGTCCAGGCCCGTCTGAAGTTTGCTAGAGAGCATGTGGATGATCCAGAAGAAGATTGGGAGAATGTCATATGTTCAGATGAAACCAAAATATAACTTTTTGGTAAAAACTCAACTTGTTGTGTTTGGAGGAAAAAGAATGCTGAGTTGCATCCAAAGAACACCATACCTACTGTGAAGCATGGGGGTGGAAACATCATGCTTTGGGGCTGTATTTCTGCAAAGGGACCAGGACGACTGATCCGTGTAAAGGAAAGAATGAATGGGGCCATGTATCGTGAGATTTTGAGTGAAAATATCCTTCCATCAGCAAGGGGATTGAAGATGAAACATGGCTGGGTCTTTCAGCATGAAAATAATCCCAAACACACCGCCCGGGCAACGAAGGAGTGGCTTCGTAAGAAGCATTTCAAGGTCCTGTCATAGTTGAAGTGTACCTATGTTGAAAATTACAGGCCTCATCTTTTTAAGTGGGAGAACTTGCACAATTGGTGGCTGACTAAATACTTTTTTGCCCCACCTTATGTCAGGCTTGGATTCAAAATGCCAAAAGATTTTTCCCCAGGCGCATGAACAAAGACATTTGTCAACGAGAACCTATGGCCAAAAGCTCAAGGCAGACTTGATGCAAACTAGTGCCTGCTAAACGTAGTTTGCTTCATTCATTTAATTTGTTTAATTTGATTACCTTACTCCTATGTTGTAATTATATCTGATCAATATATGTATTTTTAAATCAATAACCACGTTTCCATTCACAGTTTTTATGCTTGTAAAGTCATACCGTATATATAAAAATAGCCATGATGGAAACAGGTAGTTTCGGTACAATTTAATAAAATGCCGATAATTAGTTTGTTCGACATGGTGGGATCTTTTTGTGTCGGTAACATTTATGCTATAAATGGTGGTGGAAATGCCTTTATTCTCAAATATTGATATAATAACCATCATATCGAAGTAAACTTGGGACTCACGCTATGATATGGTGTGTTTCTCCCACTATAAATTATGATCCACGTGGTAGTGAAAGGTGATCTTGATGCTCCTTTCCAATAAATAAAGATAATCTTATTCTGATGACATGATCGATGCTTGACAAATAAAATTATTCTCGCCATTATCCATAATAATATAATTATGTAGACTAGACTACCTCACTATCTGCGAGCTATTGGTTAGAGCGCAAGAGCAAAGACAAGAGTAAGCACATTTGCTATTTAATGCATCAATTTGTGGCAAAACTATCCGTAGAGTTGAAAACGCGATTTTTATTCAGCACATGAAAATTTAAGCAGAAAAATACATTTTTTGCACTACGTAGGCTACGTCACGCACTGACTTTTATCCGCAAAAGTACGTTGAGGAAACACAACTGACGGGCAAATTAGCATATTTTCTTTCCCCTTTTTAAAAATGTTAATATTTGCATGAAAATCTGTCACCAATTGGATGAAAACCTAGCTATGGACTATGAAAGATGTCTTCAATGGTCACACATGGAAATGTGCTATTTGTTTGTGTGCAAGTGTATGCCTAATGTGAACACAATGTAACCTTTCAGACATAGCTACCTTTCCTTTTATGTTTGTCTAATCTGCAATGTTCTTCTGACAAATTTTAGGTTAAATGGCAAAGCATCCCATATTTGGACTGAATAAACTAGTTCCATTCCAGATGAATGCCCTTGCAGTGTGCTGGGGCGCTCTCTCTCAAGTCTCTTTTTTTACTCTAACATGTACACACACACACACTTGCCTCCAGTATATTACAGTCCTTACTCATTTACTGACTCATTCTTTCTCAAACATGCTCCAAGGTCAATTCTCAGTCTACTGATCCACTATCACCAAGAGAGTTCTCTGCCCAACTGTACTGTGTTAATCTGTACAGTCCGAGTTTTATCCCATATAAGAAACGGTTTTCCTGTTATCCTTCATAGCATATCGTGTGAAGTTCCACTTCATTTCCAGGAAATAATATCAAATAGGGAACAGACATGAGAACACAAATGTATTCACGTTTCAGTATTATTTTTTATTACAACCAGATTTAACTTTATACAAACACGACACCGGACTAGGTTTAAAGCTTATGTGAATGGACTTGAAAGGGAGGGGGCTCCTTGCCTAGGTGTTGGAGAATTTGGGCAGCTGGTGTCCCAAAACAACCCGTCTCTCCAGGCCCTCCTCTGTGATGGCTGCCAGACGGGCCACTCCTCCACTAGAACCATCCCGCTCCATGGCAAGCGCCAGGGCTGTACGGAGAGGGATGTTAACAACACAGCCTGTGTCACATAATCAACTATGAAGTGTTTTTTCCAATTCAGTGGTCATGATTCATGAGTGAAAAGAGATTAGAAAAGCAGTATCTGAAGAGATTTGAAACAAGCGAATGACATTGTGAAGAGCAGAGGTGGGTACAGGGGCTGCTGTGTGTGCAGGCATTTGTTCAAGCACAACTGACTCAAATGAATCAACTCGTCGTGTAATCAGGGTGTTCGATTTAAAACACCACTAGTAGGCATATTTCAATCAGCTTTGTTACTGCAGGGCTTGAACAAAAGTCTGCACACACTGCGGCTCTCCAGGAACAGAATTACCCCCCACTATTGATCCTTTTTAGCAGCTCCTCTTATCCAGAGTGACTTGCAGTAAGTGAGTCATTTACCAGCGCCACTTATCCAGAGTGACTTGCAGTAAGTGAGTCATTTACCAGCGCCACTTATCCAGAGCGACTTGCAGTAAGTGAGTCATTTACCAGTGCCACTTATCCAGAGCGACTTGCAGTAAGTGAGTCATTTACCAGCGCCACTTATCCAGAGTGACTTGCAGTAAGTGAGTCATTTACCAGCGCCACTTATCCAGAGCGACTTGCAGTAAGTGAGTCATTTACCAGCGCCACTTATCCAGAGTGACTTGCAGTAAGTGAGTCATTTACCAGCGCCACTTATCCAGAGTGACTTGCAGTAAGTGAGTCATTTACCAGCGCCACTTATCCAGAGTGACTTGCAGTAAGTGAGTCATTTACCAGCGCCACTTATCCAGAGCGACTTGCAGTAAGTGAGTCATTTACCAGCGCCACTTATCCAGAGTGACTTGCAGTAAGTGAGTCATTTACCAGCGCCACTTATCCAGAGTGACTTGCAGTAAGTGAGTCATTTACCAGCGCCACTTATCCAGAGCGACTTGCAGTAAGTGAGTCATTTACCAGCGCCACTTATCCAGAGCGACTTGCAGTAAGTGAGTCATTTACCAGCGCCACTTATCCAGAGCGACTTGCAGTAAGTGAGTCATTTACCAGCGCCACTTATCCAGAGCGACTTGCAGTAAGTGAGTCATTTACCAGCGCCACTTATCCAGAGCGACTTGCAGTAAGTGAGTCATTTACCAGCGCCACTTATCCAGAGCGACTTGCAGTAAGTGAGTCATTTACCAGCGCCACTTATCCAGAGCGACTTGCAGTAAGTGAGTCATTTACCAGCGCCACTTATCCAGAGCGACTTGCAGTAAGTGAGTCATTTACCAGCGCCACTTATCCAGAGCGACTTGCAGTAAGTGAGTCATTTACCAGCGCCACTTATCCAGAGTGACTTGCAGTAAGTGAGTCATTTACCAGCGCCACTTATCCAGAGCGACTTGCAGTAAGTGAGTCATTTACCAGCGCCACTTATCCAGAGCGACTTGCAGTAAGTGAGTCATTTACCAGCGCCACTTATCCAGAGTGACTTGCAGTAAGTGAGTCATTTACCAGCGCCACTTATCCAGAGCGACTTGCAGTAAGTGAGTCATTTACCAGCGCCACTTATCCAGAGTGACTTGCAGTAAGTGAGTCATTTACCAGCGCCACTTATCCAGAGTGACTTGCAGTAAGTGAGTCATTTACCAGCGCCACTTATCCAGAGCGACTTGCAGTAAGTGAGTCATTTACCAGCGCCACTTATCCAGAGCGACTTGCAGTAAGTGAGTCATTTACCAGCGCCACTTATCCAGAGCGACTTGCAGTAAGTGAGTCATTTACCAGCGCCACTTATCCAGAGCGACTTGCAGTAAGTGAGTCATTTACCAGCGCCACTTATCCAGAGCGACTTGCAGTAAGTGAGTCATTTACCAGCGCCACTTATCCAGAGCGACTTGCAGTAAGTGAGTCATTTACCAGCGCCACTTATCCAGAGCGACTTGCAGTAAGTGAGTCATTTACCAGCGCCACTTATCCAGAGCGACTTGCAGTAGTGAGTGCATACTTTAATATTTTTTTTGTACTGGTTCCTCGCGGGAATCGAACCCACAACCCTGGCGCTGCATGCTCTACCAACTGAACTACACGGGACTGTCAAACACTGGCCTTACTCACCCTGGGTACAGAAGTGAAGGCACTCTTCCTTGGTCATTCCAGGCTTGTAGTTAGAATCCATGAAGCCATAGATGTAGGAGCTACCAGAACCCCCTACTGACATTGGTTGCCTCACTATCATCCCTCCCATTGGGACTGTGTACACCTGGGGAAGAGGGAAGGGTCACACAACAATTCTTTGAGACAGTAGGGGAAAGTGGTTAGAGTATATGATCCAAATACAGATGCTGGGAATTCACCTGTCCACCCCTTCTTTTGTCCCAGCCAGCCACAATGATGCCAGCCATCAGCTCCTCTCTGTATCTGTAGCACATCTGCTGGAAGAGGTTGGCTGCCGTTTGCACAAGTGGAGGCTCATCCAGCTCAATACTGCAGCAGATCCAGAGAAGTTATATTTAATGGTGAATAAATATAGAATCAGACACGCTTGAGAATATTTTTGAGTGGTATCGAGAGATATCGATATCGTGGTATCGAGAGAGACACTATTGCGGTGAGTTATTTTAGCGTAGAGGTATTTGTCAATGTTGAAGTAACCAACAATTTCTTTACATTTTTAAGTCATACAACCCAGGCCCTACGGTGTTACCTGTGAAAGCCCAGCTGGTAGGTGACTGCATCAGCAACAGCCTGTGTGTCAGCTGCAGACCCAGAGCGGCAGCAGAAGATGTGGTCATGAATGGGAGTCAACTTGTCAGTAACTCGATTGGCAATGTAAGCGCTACAAACAGATGCAAAAGAGAAGGATTGTGACTTTTAGGCTGTACTGGCTGTAAAGGCACATTACGATTTTTTTTGTGGAAGAGAGGCCGACTTATTAATCAGCCAGCTAGCATTGCTATTACCTAGATCAGGAAGCCAGCAAGAGACCAACATTTAGCTGCTTGATCCAAAGTAACTTACCCTGTTGTTGTTCGGGAGTCAGCACCAATCACAACCCCTCCATCAAACTCCACTGCCATTATGGTTGTCTGCAAATAGACATGAAGAATCAGCATTCTATCGCTTTATTTGGGGGGGAAATAATCTCAGTGACATTAGCTATGTAGAAGAGAACAATGGCTAACTGGCTAGCAACTTCATGATCTAGCATTGCCTGGAAACCAGACGTTGAATTGACATGTAATTCTACTTTCCTGTGGATGTATTGTCTCACATTCCAACTACACCGACAACCGGCAAAGTACGTTAACATGCCATTGTATTCAACCTTCTGGCTTGTTGAGGTCGTGAGCGCAAACTTCCCGGATTCAAACGCTAATTTCTTCCCGACAATGCAATTCAACGTCGGGTTTCCAGGCAATATCTGTAAAATGCTGTGACTAGCTAACTAACTTTACATAGACGAGCGCTTCTGCGGTCTCATTGTTAGCTAAGCTAGCTAGCCACGTAAACGGCCTGGCGTTCAGCTTGGGCAACTCACTTAAACATATGTAACATGAACGGTGCTATATTCAATTTCCTCACCCCAGTGCTAACTTCTTCTTGTGCCCATTCTGGTACAAAATCATGTGTACTAAAAGCATTTTCTGAACGGCCCGCTGACATGTACGCAGCCATCTTGAACAGCTAAATAATGCTCTTCTTTGCTGATGGACAGGTTTAGTTTAACATATTCTGTTGTGCTGAATATCGCCACCTTCTGAATTGCATGAGTAACGTTACATAAAACTCCAGGGGTGGGGGTTCTAGGTGATAGTTCAATCATTATCTATCCGTGTCTATCTATGACAAGGTCAAATGCCAGACTTACTAGAAGTATTATTTTAGGCTTTAATAACGTGATAAGAAGGGAATTGTCAAAACAATATTCTCAGTAAGAATATTTCAAACACTGAAGCACTCTTTGGTATTGGATCTGCTTTAAGTTATTCCTTATGGGGGAGGTTGAATTTTGCTCCAGTACTTTTGCTATTGATTGGGTTGGTGGTTAAAAACATGTCGTGGGATTCATGTGGGACCGGGGAAAAGCTGTGCAACAAATCAAATCTAATTTTATTGTCCACGTCCACAGATTTGCAGATGTTATCGCATATATGTATTCCAGACTCAGACATTGCTCATTCTGATATTTCTTTCTTTTTACTTTTCCAGTTATCTGCGTATTGTTTTGTATTGCTAGGTATTACTGCACTGTTGGCACTAGAAACACAAGCATTTCGCTGTATATACAGTACCAGTCAAAAGTTTGGACACACCTTTTCTTTATTTTTACTATTTATACATTGCAGAATAATAGTGAAGACATCAAAACTATGAAATAACACATATGGAATAATGTTGTAGACAAAAAAGTGTTAAACAAATCTAAATATATTTTAGATTTGAAATTCTTCAAAGTAGCCACCCTTTGCCTTGATGACAGCTTTGCACACTCTTGGCATTCTCTCAACCAGCTTCACCTGGAATGATTTTCCAACCATCTTGAAGGAGTTCCCACATATTCTGAGCACTTGTTGGCTGCCTTTCCTTCTCTCTGCGGTCATCCCAAACCATCTCAATTGGGTTGAGGTCGGTTGATTGTGGAGGCCAGGTCATCTGATGGCAGGACTCCATTACTCTCCTTCTTGATCAAATAGCCCTTACACAGCCTGGAGATGTGTTGGGTCATTGTCCTTTTGAAAAACAAATGATAGTCCCACTAAGCACAACCAGATGGGATGGCATATCACTGCAGAATGCTGGTTAAGTGGGCCTTGAATTCTAAATTAATCACTGACAGTGTCACCAGCAAAGCACCCCCACACCATCACATCTCCTCATCCATGCTTCATGGTGGTAACCACACATTCGGAGATCATCCGTTCACCTACTCCATTCACCGTCTCACAAAGACACGGCCGATGAGAAAAAATAAGGCAAAGGGTGGCTATTTGAAGAATCTAAAATCTAAAATATATTTTGATTTGTTTAACACTTTTTTGTCGACAACATCATTCCATATGTGTTATTTCATAGTTTTGATGTCTTCACTATTATTCTACATTGTAGAAAATAGTCAAAAATTAAGAAAAACCATTGAATGAGTAGATGTGTCCAAACTTTTGACTGGTACTATATATATATATATATAATGGTGAGTATAGACAGTATATTAATAGAAAAGGTGTGTACAGCAGTAGTTATAATCGATGAGCCAATAATAGAAAACAGTATATGCATATAAAAGAGGGTAAAACAGTATGTAAACATTTTTAAAGTGACCAGTGTTCAATGACTGTAGATAGGGAAAAGCAGTCTCGGTAAGGTGCAGGGTAGAGTACCGGGTGGTAGCCAGCTAGTAACAGTGACTAAGGTTCAGGGCAGGGTACTGGGCGGAGGTCGGCTAGTGGTAACTGTTTTACAGTCTGATAGCCTGGAGATAGAAGCTAAGTCTCTCGGTACGTGTGAAGGTGTAATGCACCTCTACTGTCTCCTCCTAGATGGTAGCGGGGTGAACAGGCCTTGGCTCGGGTGGCTGAGGTCCTTGATGATCTTCTTGGTCTTCCTGTGACACAGAGTTCTGTTGATGTCCTGGAGGGCAGGTAGTGTGCCCCCGATGATGCGTTGGGCTGACCACACCACCCTCTGTAGAGCCCTGCGGTTGTGGGCGGTGCAATTGCCATACCAGGTGGTGATGCAGCCCGTCAGGATGCTCTCAAGGGTGCACCTGTAGAAGTTTGTGAGGGTCTTAGGGGCCAAGCTGAATTTCTTCATCATCCTGAGGTTGTGTCTGTGTGAAGGGACCATTTCAGGTTGTCAGTGATGTGCACACGGAGGAACTTGAAGCTTTTCACCCTCTCTACTGTGACCCCGTCGATGTGGATGGGGACTGCTTTCCCCACTGTCTCCTGTAGTCCACGATCAGCTCCTACGTTTTGTTGAGTGAGCTTCAGTAGGGATAGTGTGTAGATGGGGAATACTATAATAGAAAATCTGACTGCAGAAGATAAAGTGACCAATAGTGTCCTGACCATTTATTCTGACCATTCATTTTTATTTTATTTTTATTTTTAATACATTACTTTAGAAAAATAATAGTTGTGTTTGCAAAAGAAAATGTGTCAGTTGTCCAAACCGACTGACCTCTTCCTCTGTGTAATTGCCTTGAGGCATAGGTCAAGACAGGAAGACAGGCCCTGAATAAAATTATGTTTTAGGTCAAACTCATATGAAACATCACCTGAAATGTACTGAACTGCACTCCTGGAGGTACTGGAGGAGAATAAAGGCCACCCTAGTAATGTGTACACCCTGACTCTCCCGCACTCTTGGTAACCATGGTTGCCCAAACTATAAGGTGCCTAGGTATTGGAGAATCTTGGGGTCTGTCATTTTCAATCTCTTTCAAAGAGAGAGATTGGCTTTAGCCAGCTGCAAGTGGGATTTTAGTCAATCAAAGGAGTGCTTAGAGAAGAATAATCTCAGATAATCGTCACTCCTAGAAGACACTGCAGCATAAACCAGGGGTAACACAGCATAAACCAGGAGTAACACAGCATAGACCAGGAGTAACACAGCATAGACAAGGAGTAACACAGCATAAACCAGGAGTAACACAGCATAGACCAGGAGTAACACAGCATAAACCAGGAGTAACACAGCATAGACCAGGAGTAACACAGCATAAACCAGGAGTAACACAGCATAGACCAGGAGTAACACAGCATAAACCAGGAGTAACACAGCATAGACCAGGAGTAACACAGCATAGACCAGGAGTAACACAGCATAAACCAGGAGTAACACAGCATAGACCAGGAGTAGAAAGCATAGAAATAGTCCCTACTGCCGCCTCCACAAGACAAACTGATGAAAGTAGACCTACTGATAAATCCACTACAACAACTGAATGGGTTCTTGGAGAGTCAATGAGCTTTCAGGGAATCCATGAGTTTATCTGCACCGATGTCCGCTCATTCATTCATGCATCCAAAAGCTGTCATCAGTCAGACCTCCCGTTGTATTCAATCAGAGTTCCAGATTCCTTATGACCATGACTACTTCAAGATTCAACTTTGACAGTCAATTGCTGTGTCACCATATAGGTGGAGAATGGATTTTTCAAACCGCATGCACATTAGGAGTAAACATGTTTTCTTTACTTTAGAATAGCAAAATATATCAAGTAAAAGTCAGGCTGTTTTGCTGTGGAAATTTGTTCTGTAAAACTTGAGCGTTCTACGAGGGCTCCGGACTAGGGGTCCACAAATGTCTCCTAGGACAGTGGGCGGGGGGTTGTAGCTTTGACAGGCTGATTGAGATGAGTCATCACTTTCTGTCATTACTTACAGTCTGGTTTCTCAGAAACGAATTTGGTTCAGGCCCCATTCTTCGAGACCTAGCGGTCCTACAGTGT
This sequence comes from Oncorhynchus kisutch, assembly GCF_002021735.2. NCBI lineage: Eukaryota > Metazoa > Chordata > Actinopteri > Salmoniformes > Salmonidae > Oncorhynchus > Oncorhynchus kisutch. The sequence continues at coordinate 7,649,606 of NC_034201.2, read as the reverse complement.
GTTGCTCTGAATGTTCATGAGTTGCACACCTTTTTCTCTTTCTACTTCTTTACATATGTCTCTTACTTTTATCCTCTTCCTCTTTTCTCTCACTCCTTCCCAAATAGTCTCTGTGAGATGGACAGACAGAGGAGCCCACTTCATTACATAGCAGATGCGCCCAGATGTTCCTGTCCTGTACTGTCTTACTTAAGCAGTGAGAGATGGAGTGGCAGCCCATAAGAGGCTTTTCTCCAATGAGGAGAGGAGATGTTCTCTCATAGAGCTCTCCTAAAGGGATCGTGTGAAAAACCAGAGCAGGCTGGGGCTCAGCCAGAACACTAGCCCAGCAGCTGCCAATAACACTCACCGCTGGTCAGACGCCTGTGCCAGCTGCTGGCTGGAAGCCACCCTTTCGCTCTAGAAGCCAATGGAAGCCGGAGAGCATGAACCTCGGTTGTTATAACACATCTGCTATTCACGAGGTGGATAATATCTGAAATGATTTTGGAATCAATTGACTGTTTTTATTACACTAGTGAAAGAGTCTGAGGTTGTCAATGCCCCAGGAAAAGGTCAGAGAACAGATCTCTAGACTCCTTGGCTGAGCTGCTATTGACATGGCTGTAATCTCCAGAGCTGGAGATAAAGATTTGACCTCAAAATGGGACTACAGCTGATTGATGTGTAAGTAGAGGGGTTTGGTCTCCCTGTCTCCTGCTCCTCTCTTATTTTGCTTCATCTGGGTCTCCTGCTAATCTGGGCAACTGTAAACTGGTGGGTCTTCAACATAAATCCCCCTCTGTCCCTCATCTGAGAGGGAGATAAAGATTCAGATGGCTGTTTCTGTCCATCTTCAGCAAAATAAGCAATGCTCATCAGTCCATCTCTCTTGGATCTGTTTTCCCAGTGTTTGGATGTTGTTGTCTCTTTAGGATTCATTTAGCTGGATTGTGGATTATTACGTACGCCTCTTGGAGGAGGGAATGCAACACCCTGCTACATCTCAACTCCCCGTGGAGCGAAAGACATCAGAAAAGAGAAGTCAAGACTTGTTGACGTTTCACAGGTGTTTTGCATAAGTGGGACCAGTGAATACTTTTTTATTGATTGATTCTGTCTTCAATCATATCCTACTTGTATAAACCTTGCATGTGAAGGATCAGATCTGTAACAGTGACACTGGTTTACGTACAAACTTTTGGTTGTTATTCTTTGCATTAATAACACATCTGTATCATCAAGGATTCAGTCTCCAGTCTACTTTTTGGTCACATGAATGCAAAAGAAAGAGGACTTGCAAGGCAACAAGTAAGAAAGTCAATTTCACCTCAGTCAAAATACTTTTATCAGTCATGCTTGCTGGAGGCAGAGGTGGCGGTGGCAAGGGTGGGAAGTTTTCGGTGGAGGACCTGTATGGCATCAGCAAGAAGCCCAAATCTTCGTCATCCGCTGGGGGCACAACAGTCAAGAGAGGGTCCAGGAGAGCCCAGCAGAGGAGTGAGTCAGAGATGGCCACCCAGATCCTGGAGGCCGCCCACAGGCTGGTGGAGAAACGCAGACTGGAACTGTACCTCAGAGAATGTGCAATCTCCCTGACTGACTGTGAGGCTGAACGCAGTGCCATGATATACAGGTGAGTGAGAGGGAGGGAGACAGAGAGAGAGAGAGAGAGAGAGAGAGAGAGAGTTAAAGAAAGAAAGAAAGAAAGAAAGAAAGAAAGAAAGAAAGAAAGAAAGAAAGAAAGAAAGAAAGAAAGAAAGAAAGAAAGAAAGAAAGAAAGAAAGAAAGAAAGAAAGAAAGAAAGAAAGAAAGAAAGAAAGAAAGAAAGAAAGAAAGAAAGAAAGAAAGAAAGAACTCTCACTGCATTGAGTGATACATAGTCAAATGTTTAATGGTACAAAACATAGTCATATCCTTTTAACACCTTGTATGCCCTGTCCTGGTTTAGGAGTGCACTTTCTCAGATTCAATCACTCCGTTAACTATGAGAATAGATTTCTTTAGAAATGTGTTTTAAATCTGATTTCCTAGTGTAGTGGAAGCTTTCTGATTTCACACACACATAATCAAATGAATTCTGAGAAAGATGGGATGGGATTATGTTCTTATAAGAGAGAGGAGGGCATAGGGTGTAGGTTGAGACAAATCAAAACATCAGGCTTTGGGAGAGAGACAGAGAGGGGCACAGTCTGACCTCATTACTCCTGCCATCTGTGAATAATCCACTGGCTGTTTTAAAATGACATTTTGGGCATGGAGTTGTCACTTTGAATGGCATATTGTTGGTGTGTGTGTTGTTTTTCTATTCCAGAACCCAGGTGTTTATCATCACTGGGAGATTATTTGTATGACCTAAAAGATGGTGACAGATGAGCTGCTTTTGAGAAATGGTCACCTTGCAGTTACACATTTCCCCCACTAGAGACCAACAGAATGCCGGCGTGTCCTGCACAACAGGATTTTACACACAGATGGTGTAAAATATGGTTGTATGCAGAATATTTCTGGCTGTAAAATTGTATGTTTGTGCACGACAGTCTAATCATGTTAGTAGGATGAGAGCTGCCTGTCACATTTTCTGTCAACCTCTTTTTAGCCAACAACTACCAATTTCTAGCCTATTATACCCTCAGCTTGACAGGGTCCATTGAAAACTGCGGGCAAGTGAGCCTTACTGGTTAGTCGTGATTTTACAGCCATTCAAATGTATGGTAATGAAACAGGCAGGGAGCAGGTCTCGAACCCTTACATTACTCCCTCCTTTCAAAGAGCGCGTCCTCGCGCTATCTTGCGACTCTACGTTTTACAGGAACGCGCTCACCGGACAAGCACACGCACTGTCGTGGATGCAAGGTCCGATCACTTCTGACACCGATGTAATGAAACAGGCAGGGAGCAGGTCTCGAACCCTCGACGTTCTAGCCCGAGGTCCGGCGCGCTATCGATACACAAATGTCAGTTTTGGTAGTAGGCCTACAGTAACCGGAAAAGATTGGGAACCACTGATTAGGGGTGGAAAAAATACCCAATTGTCATACTTGAGTAAAAGTACAAATACCTTATGAGAAAATGACTCAAATAATAGTGAAAGTCACCCAGTAAATAACTACTTTAGTAAAAGTCTAAAAGTATATATTTTAAATATTCGTAAGTATCAAAAGTAAATGTAATTACTTAAATATACTTAAGTGTTAGAAGTAAAATTCTAAACCATTTTACATTCCTTATATTAAGCAAACCAGATGGCACCATTTTCTTGTTTTTTTTTTAAATTGGATAGTCAGGGGCACACTCCAACTCTCACACATAATTTAGAAACGAAGCATGTGTTTAGTGAGTCCGACAGATCAGAGGCAGTAGGGATGACCAGGGATGCTCTCTTGATAAGTGTGTGAATTAGACTCTTTTCATGTCCTGCTAAGCATTCAAAATGTAACGAGTACTTCTGGGTGTCAGGGAAAATGTAAGGAGTATAAAGTACATACATGTAAAAAATATAAATAGTCAAGTAAAGTACAGATACCCCCAAAAACTATTAAAGTAGAATTTTCAAGTATTTTTTACTTAAGTACTTTACACAACTGAATACACTTTGCTACTCATTCAAAAAAAGTGTTGAATAAAAAGTGTTGACAGTGCTGGCAAGAACTCACTCATAAAAACAGCAGCTTTTTGTTGTTTTCGTTGACAGTCTCTCTCTATTCGTAGTTTTAGACGTTTTGAAATAACAGTATCAATTTAGGCTACTTTTCTGTGCGCTCTGGTTTTCACTAGTTGTGAAAATTGGCTATAAGCCTATCGTAAAAATGAATAAATACGAAAATTATCTTGTTGGTCTTAATTTAATTTTACGGTTAGGCATGAGGTTAGCAGTGTGGTTAAGTTTAGGTTTAAAATCATTTGAAGAGAAATTGTAGAAATTTGGTCATGCGGGCTTTATGGCTGTGGTAACTAGTGACGACCGGTAGGTAGCCAGGGCAGTCCTGATTTAGATTGAACTGAATTTCCCCCTAGCGGTCGCAGAACCATATCTGAATTGTGAATTCACTTCATTTAATGTTTTTTATGTTTTTATTTAAAAAAAAGATTTAACGTTTTTTTAAATATAAAACAAACAAACATTTGTTACATCCCTAATACGAAAGGGATCTGGCCATGGTGCTGAAATGAGTACAGTTATGCTCTCCCAGTGTAAACCCTACCAAAATCACTGGTCCTGAAAAACCAATAGGCTACATCAAACACTCTGCAGCACACCAAAAACAGATATTGGAAAAAAGCAGACATTTACTTATTCCTTTACCTTTACGAACTCTCCAATGCATATTTCTTCTATATTTTGTTATTGTTATTGTTATTATTTGTAATTATTCGCCTACCTCCTCGTGCCTTTTGCACACAATATATATAGACTCTTTCTTTTTTTTCTCTACTGTGTTATTGACTTGTTTATTGTTTACTCCATGTGTAACTCTGTGTTGTTGTCTGTTCACACTGCTATGCTTTATCTTGGCCAGGTCGCAGTTGTAAATGAGAACTTGTTCTCAACTAGCCTACCTGGTTAAATAAAGGTGAAATAAAAAAAATTAAATTAAAATTAAAATCTGTTTCATTCTATAGTTACACATCATCATCCCAACTCCTCTCCTGCTTAAAGATTCCACAATATGATGTAAAATGTCATTGTGCAGCTATGAAAGGCTGTGCGATTCAGTTTCTTGGCGCTGAGATAGCTCTCTAGTATATTAGCAGGTTACATTCATGCATCTGGTTACTTTGGACTTCTACCTCATCTCTGAGCAATGAACAGATTATCTCCTCTCACTGCACATATGCACTGCTCATTGATTGGCTCGCTGAACCGAGCTATCCCTGTGTGATTGGTAGGCGCTGGTCAGTGGGCACCCGTAGACAGTCGTCTGGTGTTATCAATTGAACACGGGTTCATCCCTGTAGTTTGGGGACACTTGCTCATTTGCAAGCAATGCCAGAAGGCCACCGTCATGCACTCCCATGCACAACAGCTTTACAATTATGTTATTATACACGATTCTGCAAACACAATTGAGCAGTGAAGAAGAAGCATGTATTTCACACAACTGTATATTAAATGTTGTTTCTTATGGGATATTGTGATGGCACATTTTATTTCATGAACTAAATGTGAGTAAATCTCACAGGTAAATACAAGAGAGATCCAATGCTTTAGGTTTTCTTGTCACGCCCTGATCTGTTATACCTGTCCTTATGCTTGTCTCCACCCCCCTCCAGGTGTCGCTCATCTTCCCCATTATCCCCTGTGTATTTATACCTGTGTTCTCTGTTTTTCTGTTGCCAATTTGTCTTGTTTGTCAAGTCAACCAGCATTTTGTCTCAGCTCCTGCTTTTCCTCAGTCTCTCTTTTTCTCACCCTCCTGGTTTTGACTCTTGCCTGTCCTGACTCTGAGCCCACCTGCCTGCCATCCTGTACCCTTGTCCCACTACTCTGGATTATCGACCTCTGCCTGTCTTGACCTGTCGTTTGCCTGCCCCTGTTTCTGTAATAAACATTGTTACTTCAACACCGTCTGCATTTGAGTCTTACCTGAAATGTGATATTGCTTTTAGAATCACTGATTTGTTTTGATCTCCCAGAGCACGCCAGCCAGCCATCTCGCCCAAATACCCGGTGACTTATGTCATGACTCCTTCAAAAGCCAATTAGGCAGAATGAGAGCTGTCACCACCATTCACTTATTGCACTGTATATCCTCATCCCCACATTCACTCATATCTGCCAAAAGTATTAGGCTGCATAATATACAGTACCACTTCCTCATAAACTGTGGAAGTAATTAAGAGATCCTTCGACTGCATGCCTGTGTTTCAGTATGGAGAAGGGACAAGCAGGAGATAGGGTGACAGACAGAGATACCATGACGAATGGGGGGAGGGGGGATCCTCAGTCAATATGCTTGAGTGTGAGTAGGGTTTATATAATAAACGGGGTGGCTTAACAGACCTGCATGTGCGTGTTTCTTGAGTATCGAATTTAAGGCTACCATGCAGTTCAGGTTTATCGATGTGTATGCGTATGCACCAGTGAAAGGGATTTTAGATGTTTTTCATGCGACCCCCCTCCCTGAATTGTGCTATTGATTCATGAAGAATAATGTATGTTATATGCATGTGTTAGAAAGCACCCATTCTGTTTAATGTGTAAACTATACACACACACAGAGAGAGAGAGAGAGAGAGAGAGAGAGAGAGGCGCCTCTCCCAATAATCGATTTTACGTGTCGTGATTAACACTTTGGGAGCCTCTGCAATGAGAACCAGGGATTGGAATTATAATCCTGAAGATAATTAGCCATCATCATCATCAACAGCTCAAATGAGACAGCTGGACACAATAACATAGTAGCGTCGCTTTATGCATTTGATTAGATAGTCTCAATGCTGCCCACCAATTATGCTGTGAAATGGTAACCTAATGCCATGGGGATCCTGTTTTGATGAGGAAAATGAATAGCCTGACGGATATCCGACAGAGATTATAGCAGTTATGAAATTGACAATATTCAAAGTGGATGAAATTAGCACGCCATTTGGCGGTGCTGATGTTGCCTTTTCTGCACCAGTTCGATGTCGTTGCGTGAGGCTGGGCACTATGTTAGATATAGGAAAGACATTGGATGTGTGCATGCGAAGACCATGGTGTTTTAGCGCGTGTTGAATTCTGTGGGATGTAGTACATCCCCGGTTTTTATTCGTTGTGTTTGCTTCGAAACATGCAATGCGACCCGAGGTGTGAGAAAAATGCCTGTAGCTCATGTCGTTGTTGCGCCGCACCCCGGGTCTCTAGCTGGGCTCGACAACGATAGACTAACCTCAGTTTGTGGCTGAAGAGGAGACAAGCAAGTTGATGAATGCTTTACCACCCTACCTTTTTAATTTGTAGCAAAAACATATAGCAAGCATCTTCCTCGCCTCCAGGATCTTTCCGGATGTCTCTGCAAGACTAGGCAAATCAGCCGGTTTGTTTTAAGTGAGGAATCTGTTGCGCTCCTGTGCGGTGGAGAGCGCGGTTGGAGAGGTAGCCTACCCCAGCCCGTGGAACTGCTTGATCAGCCTCCGACTACGAGCCGAGGACCACACTGTATACCAGCTCCCCGCTGATGATGGGAGGAATGTTCTGACTAGAAACCTCTTGAGACTGAGCAACACCAGACAGGAGAGGAGAGACGGAGACAGACCAGACGCTGACTCTGCGTGCCAGGTTAGGGCCTGGATTCTTGCCGGCGCCTGTGGATCTGGCTCAAAAATACAAAACTTCCCTGTTTGGGCATTTGTCTGGACAGGGACATCCTCACTGTACAAGCAGCTTGACTTTGTAGCAGAAATTTTGCAGACAGACCCTAAGCAGCATCCCAAAGAGCCTCTCCAGGGGCCAATTTAGTGAACCAGAGACTAGGCAGTGGTCACTATGCAGGTTTCTTTCGCCTGCACTGAGCACAACCTGAAGAGCCGCAGTGAGGACCGACTATGTGGCCTTCGCACCGCGCCACCCCCTGGGGGAGGTGGTGGAGGGAGCAACCAAGGGGGTAATGGCAACTACAACACCCATGGCTCAGCCAAGCCCAGGGAGCAGTTGGGGTCCCGCCCGGTTCCCCAGGGCCATGCCCACATGAAGGAAGCCATAGGGCGCCACAGCAGTATGAAATACAGGTGAGCATGGGGGAGGGAGGGGTACGGGGAGGGTTGCTGAATATTTGGGGTGGAGAGTGAAAGGGCATGCCAACAGAGGTGGCACAGACAGACTGGGAGGGTATCTGATTCAATGAGTGAATGAGAGTTTTCATGTTGTGTCTGAAGAGCGATGAAGTCTCATTGACCTCCACTTAAATGATGGATCATTATGATGAAGGACTCAGACACAGCCCCTCTCTCTGGAACATGACGGCAACTCAGGTTACCCCACTTTCACTTACCATGAAGGGCCTCTCAGACAGCCGGCTATTGCATTTCAATTAACACCTGAGTTGTAGTGGACGGGGAACAACTATGTTAGGATTACATCATTTACGTGGCTGGGAGTTTTTGTTCTTAGTGTTTCTCATGTCTATTTTTACATGTGTGTGTAAGCTACTGTGTGAAATCACAACAGCCTCACCATATATAAGCATAGAATTCATCCAGCTGTGAGCGTTGTAGTGGAAATTCAGTAATATGTATTCATTTGATAGGATTAGCGTCACCAGATAAGAACAACAATGGGACTGTTTCAATGTCACATATTGTGATATTGAAATACAACAGACAGATCTGTATTCCTTTTTAGCCTGTTCCAGAATAAGATGGAGTGTGATAGAAGTGAGTAGTCGTTAAACAGATTGACAGCTGCCTACGTCAGAGGAAAGAATCATTCCCGATCCACGGCCCCACCGCGTTATTCTGGATAGGCAATGAAAATGCCCCTTAGCTCAATCGTGACACCATTCTCTTCACTCAATTAGGTTTTCATTTAAGAGGCCATTTAAATTGGGAATGAGGCAGAAGAGGAAATGGGATGCCAGGACGTGGTGTTTTATGTCATTTGTGCATACTGCATATTGATATAATTGGATAGGGAATAACAACCTGATTAGTGGGTTTCTGTCATTGGGTTGGTTTTGAAATGAGCACGCAGCCCATAAGGCCATGGCATTGTGACTAGTGCCTAGTGCCCACAGTGTGCGTCTGTGTTATTTTCAAAGCTGCAGACATCCCTGGTCCTTACCAGACTCCCTCTGCCGGAGAACTCATCCCCAAATTCACCCTGCTGCCACCACCATCGCCTCCAGGGAACAGTGTCACTAAGCCCCACGTGCAACGGTTACTTATCAGAGAGAACTTGTTCTTTAGTTTTTTTAACATTTTCTTTATTACTCGTCTGAAACATTAATTTGACACACAACACGCTAAAATGTTATGCACGAGAATCAGTTTGAAAATGAACTTAGAATAGGAAGTCCCTTTCCCTCGCTAACTACAATGGACAGCGAAGACTATGCCAGTCTGGCCCAAAACAAGCTTAATCAGCATCAGTGCCACTGTCCCACCATCATAACATGGCGTTACCGCACACAAATATCTGCTAGGCTCATTTCAGTTCTCGTAGGGAAAACAGCAGACAGTGATGATAGTGATTGGAGTGAGCTCCCCTGTGTTGACTGTGTGAGCCTTTCTCGTTCCGCATGTCGTCATCCACTCTGAGGGAAACAGCTGAGAAAGGGGAGTGGAGGTGGAGGTTGGAGAACTCACTTCCTCCCTCCTCCCGCCGTCTCCCTTTTCTCTGCATGTTCCCTAATTGCATATACTAACTCATTAGTCAGATCATTCATCGGAGCTGAGAGGGACTCCTCTTTGGCAGGTCGCAAAATAACACTGACCACCACTCCCATTAACTCTGTCGGTCTGTCTGTCTTATTCTTTCTCTCTATAATGTTGTCTCTCACTCTCTCTCTCACTCTTACTCTCACTCCTGTCTTCCTGTCTCTTCTCTAATTCTCTCGTCCTCTCTCTCCACCATTCTACCCCTCCCGTGATCTGTCTCCCCTCTCTCTTTTTCCTCTCGTACACTCCCTTCAGCTCCTCTTCTTAGTCAACACTTGCGGTGCATTGCAGCATTCTCTGCACAGGAGCTGGGAGAAGCTGTTATGTGTAGCCTAGCGGTTAAGAGCATTGGGCCAGTAACCAAAAGGTCCCTGGTTCAAATCCCAAGCCGACTAGGTGAAAAATCAGTCAATGTTCCCCCGAGCAAGGCCCTTAACCCTAGTTGCTCCTGTAAGTTGCTTTGGATAGGAGCATCTGCTAAATGACTCAAATGAATGTTTAATGTTGGCTTTCAAATATAATGTCAGTTGTAAAAGACTATGCATGCCTTAGTATGTATGGGCATGTTTCTTTGGTGTTAAAGCATTCATTTGGGTGCTGCTTAAGTGATACGGTATGTACAAATATTACATGTATGTTGTTCCAGTTTGAGATGAAACTCCTCTGTCTAGTTGTATGTTCCAGTTGTGTGAGTGTGCTGATCTGAGTTGGAGCAGATCCATCACTGATTGTTCATCAAAACAGCCATCTCATATATAAGAGATTCCAGGATTAGAAGAGCCACTGATGGAAGAGTGACAGGGGAACAGGGTTATTGATGACGTTAAGGTTGTTAGTAGAAGTTGGTGGGAGTAGAGTAGAGGGTGTATTTGTGGTAGTAGGGCAGAGGGCGTGTGCCTGTGAGCATGCATGCTAGTGCCTGTGTGTGTGTGTTATTGTCATCGTTGGTGTGTATGTGCGTGTGCGTGTGCGTATGTGTGTGGGTGATGTGCCCCAGTGAACTGCACGCTCAGTGTGTGTCTGTATTGTGACAGTTTGTCACAGCTGTATTTGGAAGAAGCCATCGCCCGAGGAGCTGTGCACTTGCACCGAATCCACATAAAAAATATATACTACAGTTTACTATAGAATACTACAGCCCTTACTATAAATTCTGCAAACTGTAGTATACTGTACAATACTATATACTGTAGTATCCCTCAATCATGTGTAGGACTTACTATAGAATGTTGTAGTATACTGTAGAATACTATAGTAAATACCACAGTATTATCATAAAAAAAGGCACTAGTACAGTTTACATACACTTAGGTTGGAGTCATTAAAACTTATTCTTTGACCACTTCACACATTTCTTGTTAACAAACTATAGTTTTGGCAAGTCGGTTGGGACAAAAAATAGAACGCAAGTATGAACACCATGGGACCACGCAGACATCATACCGCTCAGGAAGGAGGCGCGTTCTGTCTCCTAGAAATGAACGTACTTTGGTGTGAAAGGTGCAAGTTGATCCCAGAACAACAGCAAAGGACCTTGTGAAGATGCTGGAGGAAACAGGTACAAAAGTATCTATATCCACAGTAAAACAAGTCCTATATTGACATAACCTGAAAGGCCGCTCAGCAAGGAAGAAGCCACTGCTCCAATGCCATAAAAAAGCCAGACTACGGTTTGCAACTGCATGTGGGGACAAAGATTGAACTTTTTGGAGAAATGTCCTCTGGTCTGATGAAACAAAAATAGAACTGTTAGGCCATATTAACCATCGATATGTTTGGAGGAAAAAGGGGGAGGCTTGTAAGCCAAAGAACACCATTCCAACCGTGAAGCACGGGGGTGGCAGCATCATGTTGTGGAGGTGCTTTGCTGCAGGAGGGACTGGTGCACTTCACAAAATGTATGTGCTTTGCTGCAGGAGGGACTGGTGCACTTCACACAATTGATGGCATCATGAGGAAGGAAAATTATGAGGATATATTGAAGCAACATCTCAAGACATCAGTTAAAGCTTATGTTAAAGCTTGGTCGCAAATGGGTCTTCCAAATGGACAATGACCACAAGCATACTTCCAAAGTTGTAGCAAAATGGCTTAAGGACAACAAAGTCAATGTATTGGAGTGGCCATCACAAAGCCCTGACCTCAATCCCATATAAATTTAAAGGCAATGCTACCAAATACTAAATGAGTGTATGCAAAAACACTACAGAGAATACAACAATAAAGACAGCAAAAGCACAGTGAATACAATAGTATTTATTTATTATTAAACCTTTTTTTAACCAGGAAGGGCTCATTGAGATTTAGTCTCTTTTTCAAGAGCATCCTGGCCAAGATAGGCAGCACCAAGTCATTACAAAAATGACAGCCAAACAACATGAAAAACTACAAGTAATCTAATAAAAACCATAGAATTCACAAGAGTATAAAACAGCAAATTAAAAACATTGACAGGTCAGGGAATCAGTCTCAAGATCATTCATCAGTGATTTAAAAATACCAATCGGGACAAGTTCTTCCAGTTTAAAAGTATTTTGTAAGGCGTTCCAAGACGATGGTGCGACGAGTACATAAAAGCCCTTTTACCAAATTCAGTTCGGATATTTGGAACAGGTAGCAGGATAAAGTCCAGCGAACGAAGAGAGTACCCACCACATTTCTGAACAATAAAAATGCCCAAATTAAAAGGTAGTTGTCACACTCTGACCATAGTTTGCGTTGTTTGTTTCTATGTTTTGGTTGGTCAGGGTGTGACATGAGTGGGCATTCTATGTTGTATGTCTAGTTTGTCTGTTTCGATGTGTTTGGCCTGATATGGTTCTCAATCAGAGGCAGGTGTTAGTCGTTGTCTCTGATTGGGAACAAATACCATGCTTTTGTTTGAGAAGAGCGATCAACAACAACAAAAACATTTTCCTCCATGACAGTTTTCACACATTCACATCTGAAGGTAAAATTATGACTTACGGCCTCCCGGGTGGCGCAGTGGTTAAGGGCGCTGTACTGCAGCGCCAGCTGTGCCATCAGAGTCCCTGGGTTTGTGCCCAGGCTCTGTCGTAACCGGCTGTGACCGGGAGGTCCGTGGGGCGACACATAATTGGCCTAGCGTCCTCCGGGTTAGGGAGGGATTGGTCTGTAGGGATGTCTTTGTCTCATCGTGCACCAGTGACTCCAGTGACTCCAGTGGCGGGCTGGGCGCAGTGTGCGCTAACCAAGGTTGCCAGGTGCACGGTGTTTCCTCCGACACATTGGTGTGGCTGGCTTCCGGGTTGGATGCGCGGTGTGTTAAAGAAGCAGTGCGGCTTGGGTTGGGTTGTGTATCGGAGGAAGCATGACTTTCAACCTTTGTCTCTCCCAAGCCCCGTACGGGAGTTGTAGCGAGACAAGATAGTAGCTACTACAACAATTGGATACCATGAAATTGGGGAGAAAAAGGGGTACAATTTTTTTTTTTTATGACTTACATTATTTCTCTTCCTGAGGGTCCCAGTGATCAAATTAAGTGCTGTTTTCTTTGATAAAATCCATTTTTATAGCCTAAATCGAAACATTTTGTAAACCGTTTGTGCCGTGAATTCCATTTCTATCAACTTTTTACGGAGCATTCGACGTAATTACACACAGTAAAAAAAATCTATCATTTATCTAGTCATGGTTGGTTTCAGTGCAATCCTTTGGATGTTTGTAACACAGCCAAACTTGATTGTTTTTTTTGCGGGGAGTATTGAACTGATTTGAAGACAACGAGCAATGACTTCATTGCGCACCGATAATTTTAGCGAAGCTTTGTTGATTGACTGTATTTCTGCCCAATGACCACTGATCTTCTTGAAATCTAGCTGGGTAGATAGCCAATGAGTTGAGGTAAACGCCAGTATGTAATGGTTGTGGGTTGGACCACCGTTCCTTGTTTGTATACGCACGCGTAACAAACTCCATTCTCGCCTTGACCATCAGAGTAGTTGCAGTCACGCTTGTTACGCACAGAAATGTTTTGGAAAGTAGTATTTTGGAAAGTGTTTTTGCAACGATTTCATTGAAGACATCATCGCGAATAAATCAGGAAAAGCGAAGTCCAAGTCTAAGTATATAGATTTGCACCAGATTGATTGGGAAAGTGAGACTCTTTGAGTGTTATGATTCAAACAGGAGCTGTGGAGCTGTTTTGCAAGGACAGGACGTACTTCTGGACGGGTAAGTGCTAATGCCGTTTTATGAAATATAAATATATATATTTTTTTTTTGCAATTTGCAATGAAATGTGTGATGCAATGTGTAAAGTACACATTGGCTATAGTGTGTGTGTATGTATGTGTATGACCCATAACATGTGTGAGTGTGTGTGTGTGTGTGTGTGTGTGTGTGTGTGTGTGTGTGTGTGTGTGTGTGTGTGTGTGTGTGTGTGTGTGTGTGTGTGTGTGTGCGTGCGTGTGTGTGTGTGCGTATGTATATATATATTCAAATGGAATGGAGTAGAACAGCAAACACACACATGGCCACTGCGCCTGCTAATCCTCTCCATTTCCATATGAAATAGCCATTGGGTGCTGTTCGGGGGAGGGCAGGCCCACAACAATGGCCGGAGTTGAATGGAACAGCAATTCACCTTAGTGACTGTTCCCTCTGCTCTATACAATACATATCTGTTTATTTTATGTGATGATAAAAGTCTCATACAATACAAATATTTTTTAAATGTTTTCTTTCACAGTGATAGCGACTCCGACTGGGAGCCCCCGGTGCCAAGCTGCCCGCTCTACCTCTGCCCCCTCTACTCCTGCCTCCAGTGGTGTTCATATGCCACAGTTCACTACTGCAGGCATGACTGTGCCTCAGGGCCAAAAGGGCACAGCATGGATGCGTCGTTGTGTTCTGTGTCGCATGACCTGCACCACTTGTTCAGTTTGCCTCTGTTTTACATCAGAAAGAGACTGCTATGGGACATGGCACAGGCAGCAAAATATTGTGTAGAGGACTTCCAAAGGGTCTACAGTTTATTTTTTTATTTTTTTTTATAACATTTAAAAAAAAAATATATAAATGTTTTTGTGTGTTAGAATTGCTTTTTGATATGTTGTATATAGTTATTTGTACTGTTGTATATAGTTATAGGTCATTTCACTAATTCGGCCACTTGGGTACATTTGGGCAACTTGTGAAGGACACCTGGGTGACTTCATGCTAAATGTCATGTAGCTCAAGTTATCAGTCTGAAACTTTGCACACCTACAGTTGCCCTCTTGTGTTATTCATCAAAATTATCTCCAGCATCCTATCTGACTGTGTGGCTATTCTAGTACATGTGAAAGATGATGCTACAACAATAAAAAACTGAAAACGTATGCTCTTTCCTTCTCTTTTCTTCCACCAGATCTACTGTGTTATATTCTCCTACATTCAATTAACATTACCACAAACTTCAGAATGTTTCCATTCAAATGATACCACGAATATGCATGTCCTTGCCTCTGGGGCTGAGCTACAGGCAGTTAGATTAGGGTATGTCTTCAGGTGGAAATTGAGAGCAAGGGATGCAGCCATAAGAGGTTACTAGAGAAGGCCAGCCAACCCTGGTATACAAAGTGCAGTGGTGCGTAAGGGTTTTGCAGTTTAAAATAAATCTCAAAGTGCCATGGTAAAGGGTGTCAATTGATCTCAAACACTGAGAGGTAGCATTCATATATAAAATATCCCCATAGTCTAAAGGCATAAATATAGCTGATACTAGCCTCCTTCTGGCTTCACAAGAAAAACAGGCATTATTCCTAAAATAAAATCCCAATTTCAGCTTCAATTTTTTGTAAGTTGTTGAATATGAAATTTAAAGGTGAGGCCATCATCAATTAAAATGTCAAGATATTTATATGAGGTTACAGTCTCAATCTCAATGCCCTGACAAGTAATAATAGGTGAAAAGTTCAGAGGTCTATTTCTTGCTTTAGAAAACACCATTAGTTTAGTTTTGACAGTATTGAGGATAAGCTTCAATTGACACAAGGTATGTTGAACAGTATAAAAAACATTTAGCAAGTTCTGGATTCGTTTTGTAAGAGACAAGGCACAACAGTAAATAACAGTATCATCAGCATAAAAATGATTTTGCGCATTTTGGACATTTTTGTCTAAATTATTTATATAAATAGTGAATAAGAGAGGACCAAGTACAGAGCCTTGGAGCACACCATTACAGACAGACAATTTAACAGACATGAGCCCATCAAATTGAGTGCACTGAGATCTATCAGACAGATAGTTAGCAAACCATGCAATTGCATGCTCTGAAAGACCTACACTCGACAATCTCTGCCTTAGTATAGCATGATCAACTGTATCAAAAGCCTTAGAGAGATCAATAAAAAGTGAGACACAATGCTGTTTTTTGGCAAGGGCTTCAGTGATATCATTTAGACCATGGTACTATAGTATTTATACCATAGTACCATAGTATTTTTTCATGTGGGAACCATCTGTACTGTATATCTCTCTCTTCTGCTCGTCTCAGGTGAAACCTAACTGTAGGCGTCAGCAAAGACTATAATGCTGACTTTACTGTAACAGATCAACCTGTGTGCTTCCGGTGTGCTTGTGTAATGATGTAAAGAATGTCCAGACCCCTAAAATCACCTAGCATGGCTCTGTGAGTTGAGGCAGGAGAGAAAATAGATGAGAACTTAGTGTAGGAACAGAAAGCATCTGTGCCTCTGTGTGTGTTCACTCTGTATGAGTGCAGGCGTACATGACTGTTCAGTATGTAGATTTGTGTGCATCTGCTCATCAAGTGTGAATATTCATATGAGCACACAGACCAGCAACCAGCCAGCTCATATGTAAGTAGGCTATGTGAGTTTATGTTTGTGCACTGTGTTTCTTCTATATGTCTTCATATAGTCCCCCACAGACTGACAGACAGCAGCTCTGCAGATTGCAGCACTGCGGAGGGGGGGGGGGGGGGGGGCAGTTGTCAAACATACGGACAGTGACAGTGACACTCTATCATAATCACCCAGAACCCAAAAGAAGTGTATGTTGCATATCTACCAGCAGCAGCTGTAATTCATACAATCCCCTCTGTTTGTGTGTTTGTCTCTCTGATTGTCACAGGGCCAGATCCTAACTTGATTTCAACTATTGAAGTGACATCGATGCATGATTTATGCTAAAGGCTTAGCCTCCGTTTGTGTTCTCCAAATATATTAGAGGATATAATTAGGCAAGTATATTGAGCTATAAGCCATAAGCTACTACGCCCACATGAATAAATACTATAGCATACTTCAGTATTTACTATAGAACTCTGTAGTAAACTGTAGTATAGTACTACACACCAGTATCCCTCAATCACGTGTAGTACTTCCTATAGCATTTTGTAGTAAACTATAGAATACTATACCATATGCTGTGTACTACTTACTACTTTTGTAGTAAACTGGAGAGGTCCACGGAGGTACTGCAGGAGGTCCGCGAATATATATATACACAGTTGAGGTCGGAGGTTTACATACACTTAGGTTTGAGTGCTTAAAACTCGTTTTTCAACCACTCCACAAATGTCTTGTTAACAAACTATATTTTTGGCAAGTCAGTTAGGACATCTACTTTGTGCATGACACAGGTCATTTTTCCAACAATTGTTTACAGACAGATTATTTCACTTATAATTCACTGTATCACAATTCCAGTGGGTCAGAAGTTTACATACACTAAGTTGACTGTGCCTTGAAACAGCTTGGAAAATTCCAGAAAATTATGTCATGGCTTTAGAAGCTTCTGATAGGCTAATTGACATAATTTGAGTCAATTGGAGGTGTACCTGTGGATGTATTTCAAGGCCTACCTTCGAACTATTTTCCTCTTTGCTTGACATCATGGGAAAATCAAAAGAAATCTTCCAAGACCCGAGAAAAAAATTGTAGACCTCCACAAGGTTCTGGTTCATCCCTGGGAGATATTTCCAAATGCCTGAAGGTACCACATTCATCTGTACAAACAATAGTACGCAAGTATAAACACCATGGGACAACGCAGTCATACTGCTCAGGAAGGAGACACGTTCTGTCTCCTAGAGATGAACGTACTTTGGTGCGAAAAGTGCAAATCAATCCCAGAACAACAGCAAAGGACCTTGTGAAGATGCTGGAGGAAACAGGTACAAAAGTATCTATTTCCACAGTAAAAGGAGTCTTATATCGACATAACCTGAAAGGCCGCTCAGCAAGGATGAAGCCACTGCTCCAAAACCGCCATAAAAAAAGCCAGACTACGGTTTGCAACTGCACATGGGGACAAAGATCATACTTTTTGGAGAAATGTCCTCTGGTCTGATAAAACAAAAATATAACCGTTTGGCCATAATGACCATAGTTATGTTTGGAGAAAAAAGGGGGAGGCTTGCAAGCCGAAGAACACCATCCCAACCGTGAAGCACAGGGGTGGCAGCATCATGTTGTGGGGGTGCTTTGCTGACTGGTCCACTTCACAAAATAGATGGCATCATGAGGTTGGAAAATTTTGTGGATATGTTGACGCAACATCTCAAGACATTAGTCAGGCAATTAAAGCTTGGTCGCAAATGGGTCTTCCAAAGTTGTGGCAAAATGGCTTAAGGACAACAAAGTCAATGTATTGGAGTGGCCATCACAAAGCCCTGACTTCAATCCCATAGAAAATTTGTGGGCAGAGCTGAAAAAGTGTGTGCGAGCAAGGAGGCCTACAAACCTGACTCAGTTACACCAGCTCTGTCAGGAGAAATGGGCCAAAATTCACCCAACTTATTGTGGGAAGCTTGTGGAAGGCTACCCGAAACGTTTGACCCAAGTTAAACAATTTAAAGGCCATGCTACCAAATACTAATTGTCACACTCTGACCATTATTTGCGTTGTTTGCTTCTATGTTTTGTTTGGTAAGGGTGTGATATGAGTGGGCATTCTATGTTGCATGTCTAGTTAGTCTGTTTCTATGTGTTTTGGCCTGATATGGTTCTCAATCAGTGGCAGGTGTTTGTCGTTGTCTCTGATTGGGAAATATATTTAAGTAGCCTGTATTGTATTGTGATTCGTGGGTTATTGTCTATGTGATGTTGCATGTTAGCACAGTGTTTCATTAGCAGTCACGTTTGTCTTATTATTTTTTATAGTTTGTTCAGTGTACTTCGTGTTTTTCGTCTATCATTAAATCATGCATTCACACCACGCTGCGCTTTGGTCTCCCCTTTACGACGATCGTGACAGAATAACCCACCAACAATGGACCAAGCAGCGTGGCAACGGCCAGCAGCAGCAGCGGCAAAGAACGCAGGACTCATGGACTTGGAAGAGATTCTGGACGGCGAAGGACCCTGGGCACAGCCTGGGGAATATCGCCGCCCCAAAGCAGAGCTGGAGGCAGCGAAAGCAGCGAGGCGCCGGTATGAGGAGGCAGCACGGCAGCGTGGCTGGAAGCCCGAGAGGCAGCCCCAAAAATGTATTGGGAGGGCACACAGGGAGTGTGGCTAAGCCAGGGAGGAGACCTGCACCAACTTCCTGTGCTTACCGGAGAGAGAGAGGAACCGGGCAGGCACCGTGTTCCCGCTGCGTGTGCATAGCCTGGCCCGGTTCGGTACATTCCAGCTCCTCGTATCGGCCGGGCTAGAGTGGGCATCGAGCCAGGTGCCATGAAGCCGGCTCTGCGCATCTGGTCTCCAGTGTGTCTCCTCGGGCCAGCATACATGGCACCAGCCTTACGCATGGAGTCCCCGGTTCGCCAGCACAGCTCAGTGCGGGCTATTCCACCTCGCCGCACTGGTCTGGCTACGGGGAGCATTCAACCAGGTAAGGTTGGGCAGGCTCGGTGCTCAAGATCTCCAGTGCGCCTTCACAGTCCGGTCTATCCGATTCCACCTCCATGCACCAGCCCCCCGCACCAGGCTGTCTCTCCGTCTCATCCCTACAGGTGCTCCCGCCTGTCCAGCGCTGCCAGAGCCTTCCTCCTGCCCAGCGCTGCCAGAGTCTCCTGTCTGTCCTGAGCTGCTAGAGTCTCCCGTCTGTCCTGAGCTGCTAGAGTCTCCCGTCTGTCCTGAGCTGCTAGAGTCTCCCGTCTGTCCTGAGCTGCTAGAGTCTCCCATCTGTCCTGAGCTG
This sequence comes from Oncorhynchus kisutch, assembly GCF_002021735.2. Lineage (NCBI taxonomy): Eukaryota > Metazoa > Chordata > Actinopteri > Salmoniformes > Salmonidae > Oncorhynchus > Oncorhynchus kisutch. Next base: position 7,630,157 of record NC_034201.2, on the reverse strand, counting down.
TCAGAGCCGCCAGTCTGTCCTGAGCTGTCAGAGCCGCCAATCTGTCCTGAGCCGTCAGTCAGCCAGGAGCTGCCAGAGCCGTCAGTCAGCCAGGACCTGCCAGAGCCGTCAGTCAGCCAGGACCTGCCAGAGCCGTCAGTTAGCCAGGACCTGCCAGTAGCCGTCAGCCAGTCAGCTGCCAGTCAGCCAGGAGCCGCCAGTCAGCCAGGAGCCGCCAGTCAGCCAGGAGCCGCCAGAGCCGTCAGCCAGCCAGGAGCCGCCAGAGCCGTCAGCCAGCCAGGAGCCGCCACAGCTGTCAGCCAGCCAGGAGCGGCCAGAGCCGTCTGCCAGCCAGGAGCTGCCAGAGCCGCCAATCAGTCCGGAGCTGCCCGTCTATCATTAAATCATGCATTCACACCACGCTGCGCTTTGGTCTCCCCTTTACGACGATCGTGACACTAATTGAGTGCATGTAAACTTCTGACCCACTGGGAATCTGATGAAAGAAATAAAAGCTGAAATAAATCATTCTCTCTAATATTATTCTGACATTTCACATTGTTAGAATAAAGTGGTGATCCTAACTGACCTAAGACAGGGATTTTTCTTCTGATTAAATGTCAGGTATTGTGAAAACTTAGTTTATATATATATGGTACCATTCAAAAGTTTGGACACACCTACTCTTTCAATGGTTTTTATTTATTTGTTACTATTTTCGACATTGTAGAATACAATTGAAAACGTCAAAACGACAAAATAGCACATATGGCATCATGTAGTAACCAAAAAAGTGTTAAAAAAATCCAAATATATGTTATATTTGAAATTCTTCAAAGTAGACACCCTTTGCCTTGGTGACAGCTTTTGCACACTCTTGGCATTCTCTCAACCAGCTTCATGAGGGATGCTTTTCCAACAGTCTTGAAGGAGTTCCCACATATGCTGAGCAATTTATGGCTGCTTTTCCTTCACTCTGTGGTCAAAGTCATCACAAACCATCTCAATTGGGTTGAGGTCAGGTGATTGTGGAGGCCAGCTCATCTAATGCAACGACATAGCGATTGGAACCAAAAGTCGCAAATTTGGACTCATCAGACCAAAGGACAGATTCCCACCGGTTTAAAGTACATTGCTTGTGTTTCTTGGCCTAAGCAGGTCTCTTCTTATTATTGGCGTCCTTTAGGACAACAAAGGAGAACAAAGTCAAGTGTGTTTCTTTGCAGCAATTCGACCATGAACGCCTGATTCACGTAGTCTTCTCTGAACAGATTTTGAGGTGTGTGTTACTTGAATTGGGAAGCATTTCTTTGGGCTGCAATCTGAGGTTCAGTTAACTAACTTATTCTCTGCAGCAGAGGTAACTCTGGGTCTTCCTTTCCTGTGGTGTCCTCATGAGAGCCAGTTTCATCATAGTGCTTGATGGATTTTGCGACTGCACTTGAAGAAACTTTCAAAATTTTTGAAATATTCTGGATTGACTGACCTTCATGTCTTAAAGTAATGATTGACTGTCATTTTTCTTTGCTTATTTGAGCTGTTCTTGCCATAATACGGACTCAGTCTTTTACCAAATAGGGCTATGTTCTGTATACCACCCCTACCTTGTCAAAACACAACTGATTGGCTCAAACGCATTAAGAAGGAAATAAATTCCAGCTTTTAACAAGGCACACCTGTTAATTGAAATGCATTCCAGGTGACTACCTCATGAAGCTGGTTGAGAGAATGCCAAGAGTGTGCAAAGATGTCAAGGCAATGGGTGGCTACTTTGAAGAGTCTCAAATATAAAATATATTTTGATTTGTTTAACACATTTTTGGTTATTACATGATCTCATATGTGTTATTTCATAGTTTTGATGTCTTCACTATTATTCTACAATGTAGAAAATAGTACAAATAAAGAAATGCTGTTGTGAATGCGTAGGTGTGTCCAAACTTTTGACTCTTACTGTATATATTGAAAGTTGAATTGATTTATTTTTTAAACTCTGAATATTGAGCAAATTACACTCATTGTAGCCAATTACACTCACTGGAGTATCTGACGTAGGCAGATGCCTATTAAAGCATCCATTAATAGGCTACCAGTGGGGCAATTGCGTCTGACTGCTAGTAAGCTTTCTTGACATGGACTTAATTTTTTGCCAACACATGGCTGACCTTTGTTTACCAGCAAAACAGCTGCTCACTGAGAAAATGTGTTTGGAGTTACCTGTTAAGAGTTCATACTTCCTCTTCCAATTATAATATCAGGAGGCCAAAATAATGAAAAACACTATCTACCAAATCTATTCACTTTAAAATGTTGATTACTTCTCTTCGTCATTATCATTCACCTGGTGATAAGACAAGACGTGGGGGAAACTACGTTTCGTTAGAGTATAATGGGTGTCCCTGGGTCGGCAGTTTTCCTGGTAAGGAGTCCCTGGGCAACAAAAGGTTGAAGACCCCTGCTGTAGAATACTATACTACACACTGTAGTATCCCTTGATCATGTGTAGTACTTACTATAGAATTGTGTAGTAAACTGAAGTAAACAGCAGTATACTGTAGAATACAGGTTATTGAAAATGTGCTCCTTTATCACTTTTCCAGTAGGTTTCATCAAGGAGAAAGTCCACACTTCTATGTCAAAGATACAGTAGTACAGTAAATACTACAGTATACTACAGGCCGCAAAAACACCACAGTACATACTACAGTATAGTTTTTAAAATAATATCTGCAAAAAACACTATAGTAAATGCTACAGTATACTACAGTAATATCCGCAAAAAGAAAAACAACTATAGTAAATACTACAGCAATGTCCGCTAAAACACTACACTACAAAAACACTATAGTAATACTACAGTATTCTATAGTAAACTATAGTATTTTTTTTTAAATGTGGGTGGGAGTGGCGAAAACATGGGCGTTAAGGAAAGGCTTGCCATTTTTTTTTGTAGTTATCAGCTAAAGTGTCATATCTGTGTTGATATGGTCAGTATGCTGTGATTTGAATCCCTGTCAGTATTGAAAGTGAGAGTTAGTGTGTTTTGCCCAGAGGCTAGTTTGTGGGGGATAAAGAATGACTCATGCAATGTATTATAAAGTGCTCCATCCTCCCTCTCCCTTCACATACAGGATCATGCACAATTCTTTGAGTACATGTGACTGACACAGAAACACACAAAACACGTATGTATTTGTTGTATTCACGCACACAATGGCACACAAACGCACACATATGCATACGTCTAAAAATAGCTGCCAGGGCAAGTAAAAGAGCAGGGAAAATAAAGCATTGCCCGTCTGCCAGGATCTAAACGCTCTGACAGTCTGTCTCTTTCCATCAGGCTATTTGTGGCGAACGCAGGCAGGCAGACAGGCAGAGGGGCGAGGCGCTGGAGATAAAAAGATGGCGAGTAGCAATGAGTTCCGCTGCAGTTCTGCTGCCTTTCCAGCCGGCTTATTAGAGTGGAGGAGAGCATGCGTGGAGGAGAGGAGGAGGGCGAGGACGAAACCCACAGAATTTCCAGTGGCACACACTTGCATGACCAGAACTCACTGCAGCTCTCTGATCCCACTTCCATCCTGCCCTTCAAACACTCAGCTGTCTGGATAATCAGATGTGGCAGGCCCAGCACTGGGCTCTAGAACCATATAAACCATTTCAATCAGCCCCATGTTATTACTTATATGCTGAGTATATACAGCTTCATCTGGAGTAGGGTTGAACCCACCCAGTGCCCTCCCATTGCTAAAGCCTATGCACTATATTACACTGAACTGTTGATGTGAGAAGGGTAAAGGTCAACTGTTCAATATTGGCCGTCTGGGCACTCAGGCAATGGCGATCATTTTATCACAGCCAGAAATACACTCACTTATCCAGATTTCCAAGCAGATACAAAATAAATGTATTGGCCTTACCCAAAGTTATTTAGAATTTGTATCTGCAGATTGTGTTGAAAAATCTAGTGGAGAGGTGTAGGCATTGACCCTTGGAATTGAGGAAACTGAACTACATTCTGTGAATGTACCTACTGTGCTGGAAGCACTAGAAGTGCTAATGTAGGTAGCTTTTGAGGTGACAGTATACAGTACATCTTTCCATAACAAATGTTCATACCTCTTATTTTCTCTTCCCAACCCATGTCTTTCTTTGTCTCAGGAACCTGGGGAAGTCTGGTCTGCGTGTGTCCTGCTTGGGGCTGGGTTAGTACAAAACAAAATGGACCAGAACAATATGCATTATAGACTCCCTGAGGAATGTAACAGAACTGATTCTCTCTGTCTCTCTCCGTATGTCTGTCTCTGTCTGTCTGACGGTAGGCACCTGGGTGACATTTGGATCGCAGATCTCTGACGAGGTGAGTTTGGTAGTATGTAACAATTATTTGGGACACCATGTTTAACCCAGTCTGAGGATGCTGAGGGTGCTGAGACTCTCCCTCTCTCTCTCTCTATCAATTTAATTCAGGGCTTTATTGACATGGAAAACATATGTTTACATTGCCAAAGCAAGTGAAATAGACAGGAAATAAACAAGGTAAATAAACAATCAAAAACGAAGGGTAAATATTACACTCACCATTTAAAAAAAAAAGAATATAGACATTTCAAATGTTATATTATTGGCTATGTACGAAAGTGAAAATACATAAACGGATAGATATAGTGTGATAACGTGCGTTTCGGGGAGAGGTGTAGGAGTCAGGCGCAGGAGAGCAGGGATGTCTGAGAAGAGTGTTTAATCATATAGTCTACCAATACAAAAATGGCACAGACGAAAATCCCAAAACTACGCTCTCGATACTCAGAAACTCGTGACACTTTACATACACGTGCGTAATCGTGAAAACAACCAACATCAAATATAATCGAGCACAATACACACAAATCTAATCCCGCAGGAACCAAGGCAGGCAACAGGTCCCCTATATACAAAGGAATCACAGACAAAACAAACAGAAAAGGAAAAAGGGATCGGTAGCGGCTAGTAAACCGGCGACGCCGAGCGCCGCCCGAACAGGGAGAGGAGTTACCTTCGGTAGAAGTCGTGACATATAGGTTGTATTTACAATGGTGTTTGTGCTCCACGACAGATCGCAGATCTTGCTGCTGTGGTGGCACACTATGGCATTTCACCTAATAGATATGGGAGTTTATCAACTTCTTTGTAATCTGAGGGAAATATGTGTCTCTGATATGGTCATACAGTTGGCAGGGGGTTAGGAAGTGCAGCTTGGTTTCCACCTGTGTTCTCTTGAGAGCCATGTCTGCCAAAGGCGGCCTCTCTCAATAGCAAGGCGATGCTCACTGAGTCTGTACATAGTCAAGGATTTTCTTAATTTTGGGTCAGTCACAGTGGTCCCTCTGCTACTGTGTACTCTCTGTTTAGGGCCAAATAACATTCCTGTTTGCTCAGTTTTTTTGGTTGGTTCTTTCCAACGTGTCAAGGATTTATCTTTTTGTTTTGTCATGATTTGGTTGGGTCTAATTGTGTTGCTGTCCTGGGGCTCTGTTTATGTTTGTGAGCAGAGTCCTCGTACTAGCTGGCAGAGGGGACTCTTCTCCAGGTTCACCTCTCTGTAGGTGAGGGCTTAGGAAGCTTTGAGAATCACTTATTTTTAGGTGGTTGTAGAATTGAATACATTTTTTCTGGATTTTGATCATTAGCGGGAATCGTCCTAATTCTGCTCTGTATGCATTGTTTGGTGTTTTTCGTTGTACACTGAGGATATTTTTGCAGAATTCTGCATGTAGAGTCTGAATTTGGTGTTTGTCCCATTTTGTCAATTGTTGGTTAGTGAATGGGACCCCAGACCTCACAGCCATAAAGGGCAATGGGTTCTATATCTGATTCAAATATTTTAAGTCAGATCCTAATTGGGATGTCAAATTTTATGTTATTTTTGATGGTGTAGAAGGCCCTTCTTGCCTTGTCTCTCAGATCATTCACAGCTTTGTGGAAGTTACCTGTGGTGCTGATGTTTAGGCAGAGGTAGGTATAGTTTTTTGTGTGCTCTAGGGCAACAGTGTCTAGGTGGAATTTGTATTTATGATCTTACTGAAATTAACTGTCAGGGCCCAAGTTTGACAGAATCTGTGCAGAAGATATAGGTGCTGCTGTAGGCCCTCCTTGGTTGGGGACAGAAGCACCAGATCTTCTGCAAACAGTAAACATTGACTTCAGAGTCTAGTAGGGTGAGGCCGGGTACTGTCGACTGTTCTAGTGTGCTCACCAATTCATTGATATATATGTTGAAGAGGGTGGGGCTCAAGCTGCATCCCTGTCTCACCTTGAGAAAAGAAATCAATGTGTGTTTTTTGCCAATTTTAACCGCACACTGTTGTTTGTGTACATGGATTTCATAATGTCGTATGTTTTCCCCCCAACACCGCTTTTCTTCATTTATACAACAAATCAACAAAGCATGAGAAGACTTTACTTTTGGTTTGGTTTGTTTGTCAATTAGGGTGTACAGGGTGAATACGTGGTCTGTCATATGGTAATTTGGTAAAAAGCCAATTTGACACTTGGTCAGGACATTGTTTTCATTGAGGAAATGTAGGAGTCTGCTGTTAATGATAATGCAGAATATTTTCCAAAGGTTGCTGTCGATGAATATACCACGGTAGTTATTGGGGTTGAATCTGTCTCCACTTTTGTGGATTGGGGTGATCAGTCCTTGATTCCAAGTATTGGGTAAGATGCCAGAGCTGAGGAGGATGTTAGAGAGTTTAAGTATAGCCAATTTAAATGTATGTTCTGTATATTTGATCATTTCATTTAGGATACCATGTATATGTTTTTGCTGTTTGTTATTTGTTATAGAGCCAAAAAGATTGGAGAAGAGGTTTATCCACACATCTCCATTTTGGGTAGACAGCTCTTCATGTTGTTGTTTGTTTAGTGTGTTCCAATTTTCCCAGAAGTGGTTAGATTCTATGGATTCTTCAATTAAATTGAGCTGATTTCTGACGTGCTGTTCTTGTTTTTAATTACTGCTTCACCATGGTGAAACCGTAGGCTCAGGGTTTCAGGGTCTCTGTGTTTTTGGTTGGATAGGTTCCTCAATTCCTTTCTTAGGTTTTTGCGTCCTTCATCAAACCATTTGTCATTGTTGTACATTTCCTTAGATTGTCTGGTTGAAATGTTTAGATTTGATAGGGAAGCTGAGAGGTCAAATGTATTGTTTAGGCTTTGTACTGGCAAGTTTACACCTTCACTATATCAGTGAAACGTTTTGTCCAGGAAGTTGTCTAAAAGAGATTGAATTTGTTGTTGGCTAATTGTTCTCTGGTAGGTTTCCACACTACTTTCCTTCCATCTTTAGCGTGTCTTAATACTATTCAGTTTGTTTGGCTTTCATGTCTCATGATTGAGTATTGCTCTGTTAAAGTAGACTGTGACTTTGCTGTGATCTGAGAGACTCTGGGTTGAGGTCGGTAGTAGTCTACAGTACTGTGACCAAGAGATGAGCTGTAGGTGTACTTACTGTAGGAGTCCCCTACACCATGTTTCTTGTATGATGACAATGTCTGTTTTTCACAATTTCTTTGGTGAAGTCTGGTAAAGTGTCTCTCCCTCTCTCAGTCCCAGTCTCTATCTCCCAGTCTCTATCTCTCTGTCTGTCCCTAATGTTCTCTGTCTCAGTCTCTCTCTCTCTCTCTCTTTGTCCCCTCAGATGGCTGAGAACCTGATGACCATTGCCTATGAGGCCGGGGTGAACCTCTTTGACACAGCAGAGGTGTATGCCTCCGGCAGGTCAGCTTTGTACACCATCCTCCACTGCTCTCTTCTGTTCTTTCTCTTTGTCTCTATACACTCTGCCTGCCTCTATCTATCACTCCCTCTATTTCTGTCCATCGTTCAGTCTCCCCACTGTTTATTGCCGTTTGTTCATATTGTCACTCCATCACGTCTTCTCCTCTCCACAGGGCTGAAATCACCCTAGGGAACATCATCAAGAAGAAAGGATGGAGGTGATATTAACCGTATTTCTAATGTGACTCATCTGCATATGAGTAGCTGCCTGTCTAATTATATTACATCGTAAATATTTTTCTGTGAACTTTGCTTTTCAAATTTCATAAGAACAGACAGACATTTTTTTTTTTTTTTACATAGATCGTTTTAAAAAAATAGAAGCTTTATCACCGCCGGATCTTTTTTCAAATGCTGTTGGCTTCTCCGTGGTTGACATCGTGTCACTGTGTTGGGAAAGGATACATTCTATTTCATTCTTGTGCTCTCTAACCTCTCCTCCCATTTCACCGGCAGGCGTTCTAGTTATGTCGTGACAACCAAGATCTACTGGGGAGGGCAGTAAGTATCCTCGGGGGGGGGGGGGGGGGGGGGCATTATTTCTCCATTCCTCTGGCAAAGTGACTCTGTATTGTTGCTATTCATCCCCTGACTATACTGGAACTCCATCACTCTACAGGGCGGAGACAGAAAGGGGACTCTCCAGAAAGCACATCATTGAAGGTACAGTCAAATGAAGGATACACAGTGGCGATGATGATGACGATGACGACGGTGGTGAGAATGACAATAAGGGCGATGATGACGATGATGCCCATTACGTTGCAGGTTTGAGAGGATCCTTGTCCAGACTCCAGTTGGATTATGTGGACATGGTCTTTGCCAACCGTAATGATGTCAACAGCCCTATGGAAGGTCAGTCACAGTCACACCAGTCCCTCTACTCCAATGTCATGTGTTCATTGCTCTGCCCCCCCAACCCTTTATGGTGTCTAATATGCACTCGGAAAAGTGTCTTGAGGTTTGCATTCTAAGCATGTAATATCTGTGTTGTTACAGTATGTTTATTACCAGCGTGTAACAAGTTGGTTCATGTCATTTGCAGAGATAGTCCGGGCCATGACCTTTGTAATAAATCAGGGCATGGCAATGTACTGGGGCACCTCTCGCTGGAGTCCCATGGAGATCATGGTGAGTCCCCTGTTATCTCTCCCTGTTATCTAATACATTTCAGTCAACACCTGCTCCTGTTCGTCAATGGCTCTGTGGTGATGGTGTTACTCTGTTTCCCTGCCACCAGGAGGCGTACTCAGTGGCGCGTCAGTTTAACCTGATCCCACCAGTATGTGAGCAGGCTGAGTATCACTACTTCAAGAGGGACAAGGTGGAGGTGCAGCTCCCTGAGCTCTACCACAAGATAGGTCAGTCGTCCACAGTCCAGCGAACAGCACCAGATGTCCTCACAATGCTGCTTGCAGAGAACTCTTAAAACATTGTCATTTCTCCCTCGCTCTCTCTCTTTCTCGCTCTCTCTCTTTCTCTCTCTCTCGCTTTCTCTCTCTCTCTCTCTCTCTCTTTCTCTCTCTCTCTCTCTCTCTTTCTCTCTCTCTCTCTCTCTCTCTCTCTCTCTCTCTCTCTCTCTCTCGCTCTCTCTCTCGCTCTCTTTCTCTCTATTTCTTTCTCTTTCTCCCTCTTTCTCTCTCTCTCCCTCTCTTGTCTAGGTGTAGGGGCAATGACCTGGTCTCCCCTTGCATGTGGGCTGATCACAGGGAAGTACAATGAGGGTGTACCTGACATCTCCAGGGCTAACATAAAAGTGAGTTCTCCAGACAAAATACAATTAATTCAATAGTGGATATTCTCCTGTGTTTTCTACTTGATTGGATTTATTTAGTTCCTATACCACTTTTTGCCCGTTAGGCCTACAACTGTGGATGACACAATTAAATATTTATTTGTTTGTTCTGTCTAATATTGGTGCAGGGTTACCATTGGCTGAAGGAGCGGGTCAACAGCGAGGAGGGACGCAAGCAGCTGGCCAAGATCAAAGAGCTCCGCCTAATGGCTGACAGACTAGGCTGCACCTCCGCACAGCTGGCCATCGGTATGGACGACGTGTGTGTGTGTGTGTGTGTGTCTGTACATGCGTCTCTGTTTTTTTGTCCATCTCTGTTATCTAATGTCTCTGTCTGACACTCTAACATACTGTTTCGAATTGAAACGCAGACTTAAATAGAAAGCGTCAATCTGCCACATCAACTCAGCCTCCATCTCTGATCCCTCTCGGTGTTCTCTCCTTGTTCTCTGTCCTCCTGTAGCCTGGTGTCTGCGCAGTGAGGGAGTGAGCTCAGTGCTGCTCGGTGTCTCCAATACTGACCAGCTGATGGAAAACCTGGGTGCCCTTAGGGTAACCACCCTCCCCTCAACGTCATACCACTCTGATTTTACACGTTTCACTGAACACTCAATCAGAGCTCGTCAAACTAATGTCATTGTCATAAGCATGAAATGTAACAAATAATTATATAATACAAAAAAGATCTGTATTTTTAGGCATCCTTAATGTCACTTAAGATTCCATTTTAGATTAAGCAAACAAGCAAGCAATCACCAAATGATTTTGGGCTAGTCCTAAACTGACGTTCCATGTTATGCCTGCAGCTTATTTCACAGATGACTCCTCAGACCGTGGCTGAGATTGACTCACTCTTGGGAAACAAGCCCCACTCCAAGAAAGAGTCACGAGCATGAAGAGGAACCGATGGAGTAAAGGACAGAGTCAGAGAAAGATGACGAAAAGGTGATGGCGTCGAGGAACATCGCTCTTTCACCCTCCAGTATAATCAACAACCTGCATGTCCTCAACAACATTGTGCTTCCAGTATTTGCGCATATCCATTCAGCGCATTGCATTGTATCATGTATGAGAAAAAAAATCTATATTTTAATGTGCAAAAACAATGATTAGATCAGATATATTACAGATCCCTCACTGACTGATAATGTCCACAAACAGAAGGTGAGGCAGGTAGCCTAGCGGTTAAGAGTGTTGGGCCAGTAACCGAAAGGTCGCTGGTTTGAATCCCTGAACCGACTAGGTGAAAATCCGTTCGATATGCCCTTGAGCAAGGCACTTAACCCCGTAAGTCACTCTGCATAAAAGTCTCTGCTAAATGACGTAAATGTGAGGCCAAATCATGGAGCGTTTGGTTTCTTCCAGAAAGACCAATGAGGGTAAAGTTGGAGATAGGAGGTAGTTAAATGGGGGCCCTCAGTATCGTCAAGCAAACTGCACTCTACTTTATCAACAATGAGATGATAACTTTTTGATGCCATGAAGCAACTTGAGACACAGCTCTGCACTCTCCCACTGACTTTGTGACCAGTGCTGTCATAAGACACTCTTTCTTCACAGTTAGTGAGTCGCTATGACGTTTAGTACCCAGCAGAGAGCCAAAGGTTAGCAGCACATAGGTGTCTGGCTTGTCATCTCCTTATGTGACTGGCCCGTCACTCTGTGTCCTTTAACAGCAGTGTCTTCCTAGGTGTCTTCTCTGTGTATAAACTGTGTGCATGTCCCTTTAAGAGAGACCAGCCCAAGCAGGGTGTAAATGTGGCATGGCTTTTGTGGTTTGTGTAGATTTGCAGTGCCCCTCTAAGCAGTCTTTTTGCACTAGCAGGCGGGACGGGCTGATCTAGGCTCTGCACTGGCGGGCACATTGTGGAGCTTTACTTTAATTACTCTCTGCAAGCCCGCTGACAGGGTCTGTGTCTGTGTGATGTGTGTATTGTCCTCCACGTCAAAACTATTTCTGCGTCAATAACAATGACAACTAAGGCTTTTCCTACTTGTTTTGGAAGAGCCTATTTACTCATCCACTAAAGACTGTGGAGAGTGGACCCTCTAATGAAAGGTACTGTAGGTCATTCTTCCTCAGCCTTAGACAACAGGTACAACCCACTGTGGTAAACTAGCAGTCGTTCAATGTGTTTTTGTTGCTTTCTTTTAACATTTTAAATGAGCCCACATAACATGCAAATCATGACCTTTACATGAAGAATTCTTCAAAGTGCAATGTTCGCCCCGTAATGTTCTGTGTGTTCTATCTCACTGGGAATGAGTCAGACCGAGAGAGGTAGCCGAGTGAACTCAAGTGTGTCTGAATTGAGAAATGATTGGCACCCTTGATAAAGATGAGCATAGAAGACTGTATAAAATAGTAAGACAAATACTGAGCTGTATTGTACGCAAAATAAATGGGGAAATTATATCATTTCATACAAATACAATTTCTCATCAAATAGATTTTGTTTAACAAGTAATAATTTTGTAAAAAATATGGGGGTCAAAATTATTGTAATCTGTTTTCAATACTCCTGCAACCTCCCATTCCAAGGATAACAGCATTGAGCCTTTTTCTAAAATGTTTTATGAGATTGGAGAAAACATTGGGAGGGATCTTAGACCATTCCTCCGTACAGAATCTTTCCGGATCCTGATATCCTTTGTCTGTGTTTATGGACTGCCCTCTTCAATTCAAACCACACGTTTTCAATGGGGTTTGACTCCAGAGACAGAGATGGCTAGAAACTGTCTGGACTTGAACCTCATTGCATTGGAAAATGTTGATTTTGTGGTCAATTAACAATTTCTTTGTTTATTTTTATGTGTGCTTGGGGTTATTGTCTTGCTGGAAGATCCCCTTGTGGTCAAGTTTCAACCTCCTGGCAAAGGCAACCAGGTTTTGGCTAAAATATCCTGGTACTAATTAAAGTTCATGATGCCGTTGACCTTGACAAGGGCCCCAGGACCAGTGGAAGCAAAATAGCCCCATAACATCAAAGATCCACCACCATATTTTACAGTAGGTATGAGGTACTTTTCACATATGCATCTTTCTTTCAACACGAAACCCACCACTGGTGTGTGTGGCCGAAGAGCTCAATTTTCATGTAATCTGACCATAGCACCGGTTCCAATCCAATTGCCAATGTTGTTAAGCAAACTCCAGGTGTTTACATTTGTTGGATGACGTGAAATTAGAGGTATTTGGCCACGAGAGTATTGAAAACAGGGATGCCCCTATCTTTTTCACGTTTGTTATTTTACTTGATAGACAATCTCCTTCTCTGGCCAATTGTATTAGTATAAAATAACGCTTTTTGAGTATACAATATACATGTAGTTCAGTAGTTTTATAGTCTTTTTTGCTCATCTTAACCAAGGATGCCAATAATTCTGGGGATGACTGTAAATAATCATTTGGAATTTGATTAAATGCAATGTGCTTTTTTGCACTTCTCTGGGGATGAGATTTAGACAGTGTTTAGACAGTGTTGGAAGCAGATTATATTGGGTGTTTCATTGGGCAGCCTGAACCCAGCTGCTTGGCCTATTTCTGTAGTTCATTGTAGTTTTTCCTTACCAAATGTTATTATTCTTTCCCAATTGTATTATAACTTTCAGTCAATTTTTGTCTCTATTTAACTTCTGTTAATTACATGTAGATATTACTCCTAGTAGCAGGACGTACTCCTGCTATGTGAACCTCTCATGTTTGTGAACCTTGGTTTGTGGTCAGGCTCAGGAAACGCTCCAGGGCACTAGTGAATTTGGAATGAGAGAAATTTGTCCCACACTTGTTATCCCCCTGTCATTACTGATGAGTGTTCTCTGTGCTTTTTGATACTGGTTTGTTTGTCTTCTAATCACTGGTGTATGTAAATACTACAATATGGAATATTGGAATATGACAAAATGTTGGATTCTGAAGTGAGCAAACGACAAATCTAACCAGATTGACATGTTGTTTTGTTCTGTGTTTATCTATTTTATTAGCAGGCTCTAAGTTGAACTGAAAAGCATCCACCTAATGTACATAAATGCCTAGATCGCTCCTTAAGACTAGCATTGCCTGCATAACTTATATTTTAGTGTCTAGAAACAAAAACCTGAAAAAAGAGAAAGAAGCCTTGAATGTATTACTGTATGCTTGCCCTTAAAATATCAGAAGAAAATTATACCTCATATGTCATTTGGTGGTCATGCAACCAGATCTACCGGCAGCTTGGCAGGGCCACACACACACACACACACACACACACACACACACACTGTAGTTATCATGGTCTGCCTGCCTTTTGGAGCTGAAAAAGCTGAAAAAATCAAGTAAAGATTTTGCATTGATTTAAAATCATATCAAGCTTCTGTATATCCATGTTCCCCCAAGAACCATTAAATGGCTAAAAAAGTGTTTGGTAATATTGCGCAGTATTTCATTGGCATGCTACGAGCAGGTTAGAGAAAATCTTCCAGTGGTTTTCTATTGAATGCATCTCTTATATGCATTATTTGATGTTAATTACTTGGCTCATCTCACACAGTCACTCATTAAGGGTTCTGCTCATCCTTTTTTGTGTAGGCAGAGAAAAAAATACAAGATGGTTTGCATTTTGCTGACAACCTTGGGTGAAGGGAACCTCAAGAGAATCATTACCATGGCAGCAACGGACAGGGATATTTTGGAGATGACCAGACATTCATCATTGCCACCTTGTGCCAGTGTGATTTAAATGGACTGGTCACCACCTGCTCACCACTAACACTCATCACCACCTCCATGCCCCTGGACATTGTCAAGACCACAGTACATTATCCAGGCGCCTGTCACCCCCTTGTTCTATGCCTTCCTTCTTTTTCTATCTCTCTTCCCTCTTTGCAAGTCTCAGTTAATTCAGCCTGTGGTTTCTGTTGAAACCATAGCACCTATTTTCTTAATGATTTTCTGCCCACTGCAGTTTGAAATGTATTGGGATGAATCTTGTCCTGGAGGCAAAAGCTGAGCGGTTTCCACTAGATGAGCCACCCACAAAGTCAAAATCATCTACATAGTTGAAAAAGATCATGAAAACAAAAAATGTGCTTTATGGTCTTATTTCAATGTTAGGGTTAGCCTCCCAATCCACATATTTAAATAGTAGTAGTTTTTTTTGTTCAAATGTAAAAAGCCACACCTTCATGGAGCCACACCCTTTCCCAATGCATTTACAGGCTCTTCTCGACCTTATGGAATTGATTGTTTTCCACAGGACGCAAGACACAATGTGAGTGACTAACGGCCAGCACTAGTACAGATGTGGCCTGGTGAATCTGCCTGCTCTCTCACTGCACGTCACATCACCTCTATGCGCTCTGTCTATTTCCCCATCTTCCCCTTTCAGTCTGTTCTCTGTCACCAGTCTGTCAACCCTACTCCTCTCTGCTGTCTCTCCTTCTGCTCAGTTCCTCTGTGTTGAAGTAAACACTCTGAGACAGCTGGATGTCTGACCTTTACAGAGTAAAAGTGAGAAGTGGGGAGGGAGAGACATCAAGGTAACAGACCAGTAGGCTCTGTTGTGTTTCAGATGATGACAGCTTTTTGTGTTAGGACTCTGAAAAACATGCACTGCACAGACTGGAAAACCAGAATTTCTGTCTGATTCCATTGTCCAAGCACCTTCAAGTTCAACCAGGTCTTTTTTTTAGACAGAACAGACTGATCTAAACTGACAGATCAGATCTGTGTCTGACTCCCAGACAAGGGGGCTTGTCCAGCTCTTCACCTGCTGCTCCTTCCATTTGTTTGACAGAGAAATCACATTGACTGATACAAAGTTCAATAAAGCACCCGTATACACACTGCATGGTATACTAGACTTCTGGCCTCCACAACTGTTTACAGATTTCCTCTTTTCATACGTAGTTTAACCTGTACTGTAGGACATCATCCTACTTTCAACTGATCAATCGCTTAGTTTATTTATTCATGAAAAGTAAAGGGATAGTAATGCTTTCAAATTTAATTCATGTTTGAATATTTATTTATTTAATGGGAAAAAAAACATGTTCTCATTGATACAAGCTATTTAACATGAATATTGCAATTTATTGTCTGTTTTTTTTGTGTAGATTGACCATCATACAACAGCAAAAAGGCACAGTATATAAACTCAAGAAACAAAACAAAAAAGATGATTCAACATATATTATTTCAGTACATTCACTACCAACAATTTGTCCAGACTTAGAAGGCTGTAGTAAATAGCCTGTTATGTTGATTATTCTAAGAAAGAATTGGTTAGCTCTTAGCTCATTTTTTAGTATCTTTTTTGTTTTCTTGTTGTGTTATTTCTTTCATTTTTTGCTTAGAACGTTTCTTGTATTATTACCTACAGCCGGACACATCATTATATGTATATTACTGTATTTACATTCAGGTCTCTGACATTGCTGGTTCTAATATTTCTTCATTTCTATTTATTTTCTGGATTATGTGTGTATACTTTATTTAATTTTTGCTATGTATTAGCTACTGCACTGTTGGGGCTAGAAACACAAGCACTTCGCTGCACCTGCGAAAGCATCTTCAAATCTGTATACATGACCAATAAAAATAGATTTTATTTCAATATTATTTCTGTTGATATGCGCATGCGTATTATCCCCCACGAATGTTTTCAAACAACGTGCTTCTGGTAGTGATCAATCCAGTCCAAGATGGCGGACCTCTTAGGCTTAATCTTAAAATCAATGGAAAACCCTCCAACAGTGGGCGACAAAGAGACCTGACGAAGGGACCGAGGTATCAGCAATATCAATCTATAGTCATTTTACTAGTTGATTGTAATGAAAAGTTACAGGATCCCTTACGTGGTATTCCCAACCTCTTTATAATCTGTACAGAAAGGTATTCAGTCACATACGAGTATTTGCACTTGAGGTGAATTGCATCCTTGTTCAATAAAATGTCTCTGATTGGTAAAAAAAATAAAAAATCTGTTATTGTATTGCACTCATTGGATAAAATTATCCTTCATTCAAGTGCTGCGTGGGAAGCTGTTTGTTCATGCAAAGCAGCTCCGCCTCTTTTACAGTCTGTGTTAGTTGATAATAATGAATATTATATGATACAGTTCATATGTAAATCACATGCAGGCTATACTAGTAGTCCCTAATCGGGAAATGATATGTGAATTACACCTAAGCAACTATAGCATACGATCCTTTTATTTACTCAACCATACTAAATCCAAAGCCATGTCATATCAACCTAATCAAAATTATATCTAGTCAATAAAAGTCAGTGGTATAGGACATATATCCACTCGTATGAACGTTAATAGGCCTACATTTTCAGTATGAAAACAATTGAATCATATAACCTTGTTTTCTATCCCTCAACAGACCAGGCAGCAAGAATGAAGAAGATGCAGCAGGATGAGAAGGAAAAAGAACGCCGAGTTCAGGAGAAGGGTGAGAGGCTCTGCCTGCAGGAGGAGGATTATGTTCTGTCTGCGGGGTTATTTTCTGCTCACTCAGATCAATGTCCAGTCAGTAACTTGGACAACCCAGCTCCAAACCCCTACTTTGTTTCCAATTCTTCAATGGTTGTGGTCTTTTGTGGGTAAAGATCAACCTAGTTTTACCGCCAGCTCTTTTTTCAGATGGAGAAAGAGGTTCCCGAATTCATTCAAGCCAGTAGGCAACCGAAGAGGAAGTTCAATTCCATGGGAAAGATTGAAAGGAGCATATTGTAAGTGACGACAGAGCATGATCGATGCAATAAAACATCATATGGAACAGTTGCACATCTTTCTTTACATGTAAACTTTTTCTGACGTCCTATCTTGTTAGAGGCATGATGTTGCAGAGGACGCTGGTCTAACATCGTTTTCTCTCTGAGAGGATTAGGAGAGCAGATACATCAGGATTTTTTAGAACGTCAGTCCTCTTTTGGGTATTCTTTATGTTCTAGTTTCAAGTGTCACTAGATTTACAGTGCATTCGGAAAGTATTCTGGCAAATTTACATTTTTTTTTTTTCCAGCATTATTCCCCCCAAAAAATGAAATATGACGTTTACATACAGTAAGTATTCAGAGCCTTTACTCATTACTTTGTTGAAGCACCTTTGGCAGAAATTACAGTGTTGACTCTTCTTTGGTATGACGCTACAAGCTGGGCACACTTGTATTTGGGGAGTTTCTCCCATTCCTCTCCGCAGATCCTCTCAAGCATTGTCAGGTTGGATGGGGAGCGTCGCTGCACAGCTATTTTCAGGTCTCTCCAGTGATGTTCGATCGGGTTCAAGTCTGGGCTCTGGCTGCGCCATTCAAGGACATTCAGACTTGTCCCGAAGCCACTCCTGCATTGTCTTGGCTGTGTGCTTAGGATCGTTGTCTCGTTAGAAGTTGAATCTTCGCCCCAGTCTGAGGTCCTAAGCGTTCTGGAGCAGGTTTTCATCAGGGTCTCTCTGTACTTTTCTCTGTTCTTCTTTCTCTCAATTCTGACTAGTCTCCCAGACCCTGCCACTGAAAAACATCCCCACAGCATGATGCAGCCACCACCATGTTTCACAGTAGGTATGGTGCCAGGTTTCCTCCAGACATGACGCTTGGCATTCAGGCCAAAGAGCTCTATCTTGGTTTCATCAGACCAGAGAATCTTGTTTCTCATGGTCTGAGAGTCCTTTAGGTGCCTTTTGGCAAACTCCAAGCGGGCTGTCATGTGCCTTTTACTGAGGAGTGGCTTCTGTCTGGCCACTCTAACATAAAAGCCTGATTGGTGGAGTGCTGCAGAGATGGTTGTCCTTCTGGAAGGTTCTCCCTTCTCCACAGAGGAACTCTGGAACTCTGTCACAGTGACCATCAGGTTCTTGGTCACCTCCCTAACCAAGGCCCTTCTCCCCCGATTGACCGGGTGGCCAGTTCTAGGAAGAGTCTTGGTGATTCCAAACTTCTTCCATTTAAGAATGATGGAGGACACTGTTCTTGGGGACCTTCAATGCTGCAGAAATGTCTTGGTACCCTTCCCCAGATCTGTGCCTCGATACAATCCTGTTTCGGAGCTCTACGGACAATTCCTTTGACCTCATGGCTTGGTTTTTGCTCTGACATGCACTGTCAACTGTGGGACCTTATATAGATACAGTGGGGGGTATTTGATACATTGCTGATTTTGCAGGTTTTTCTACTTACAAAGCATGTAGAGGTATGTAATTTTTATCATAGGTACACTTCAACTGTGAGAGACAAAATCTAAAACAAAAATCCAGAAAATCACATTGTATGATTTTTAAGTAATTAATTAGCATTTTATTGCATGACATAAGTATTTGATACATCAGAAAAGCAGAACTTAATGTTTGGTACAGAAACCTTTGTTTGAAATTACAGAGATCATACGTTTCCTGTAGTTCTTGACCAGGTTTGCACACACTGCAGCAGGGATTTTGGCCCACTCCTCCATACAGACCTCCTCCAGATCCTTCAGGTTTCGGTGCTGTTGCTGGGCAATACGGACTTTCAGCTTCCTCCAAAGATTTTCTATTGGGTTCAGGTCTGGACACTGGCTAGGCCACTCCAGGACCTTGAGATGCTTCTTACGGAGCCACTCCTTAGTTGCCCTGGCTGTGTGTTTCGGGTCGTTGTCATGCTGGAAGACCCAGCCACGACCCATCTTCAATGCTCTTACTGAGGGAAGGAGGTTGTTGGCCAAGATCTCGCGATACATGGCCCCATCCATCCTCCCCTCAATACGGTGCAGTCGTCCTGTCCCCTTTGCAGAAAAGCATCCCCAAAGAATGATGTTTCCACCTCCATGCTTCATGGTTGGGATGGTGTTCTTGAGGTTGTACTCATCCTTCTTCTTTCTCCAAACCCAGCGAGTGGAGTTTAGACTCAAAAGCTCAATTTTTGTCTCATCAGACCACATCAGACTCCCATTCCTCCTCTGGATCATCCAGATGGTCATTGGCAAACTTCACACGGGCCTGGCATGCGCTGGCTTGAGCAGGGGGACCTTGTGTGTGCTGCAGGATTTTAATCCATGACGGCGTAATGTGTTACTAATGGTTTTCTTTGAGACTGTGGATCCAGGTCTCTTCAGGTCATTGACAAGGTCCTGCCGTGTAGTTCTGGGCTGATCCCTCACCTTCCTCATGATCATTGATGCCCCACGAGGTGAGATCTTGCATGGAGCCCCAGACCGAGGGTGATTGACCGTCATCTTGAACTTCTTCCATTTTCTAATAATTGCGCCAACAGTTGTTACCTTCTCACCAAGCTGCATGCCTATTGTCCTGTAGCCCATCCCAGCCTTTTGCAGGTCTACAATTTTATCCCTGATGTCCTTACACAGCTCTCTGGTCTTGGCCATTGTGGAGAGGTTGGAGTCTGTTGGATTGAGTGTGTGGACAGGTGTCTTTTATACAGGTAACGAGTTCAAGCAGATGCAGTTAATACAGGTAATGAGTGGAGAACAGGAGGGCTTCTTAAAGACAAACTAACAGGTCTGTGAGAGCCGGAATTCTTACTGGTTGGTAGGTGATCAAATACTTATGTCATGCAATAAAATGCAAATTAATTACTTAAAAATCATACAATGTGATTTTCTGGATTTTTGTTTTAGATTCTGTCTCTCACAGTTGAAGTGTACCTATGATAAAAATTACAGACCTCTACATGCTTTGTAAGTAGTAAAACCTGCAAAATCGGCAGTGTATCAAATACTTGTTCTCCCCACTGTAGGTGTGCATTGGTGATGTACCCACAGCATCTATTAAAACATTCCTCAACCAGAAACCGTGGATTGATGGCAGCATTCGCGCAAAACTGAAAGCGCAAACCATTGCTTTTAATCAGGGCAAGGTGACCGGAAACATGACTAAATACAAACAGTGTAACTATTCCCTCCGCAAGGCAATCAAACAAGCTAAGCGTCAGTATAGAGACAAAGTAGAGTCGCAATTCAACGGCTCAGACTCGAGAGGTGTGTGGCAGGATCTACAGTCAATCACGGACTACAAAAGGAAAACCAGCCCCGTCGCGGACCACGATGTCTTGCTCCCAGACAAACTAAACAACTTCTTTGCTCTCTTTGAGGACTTCACAGTGCCGCTGACACGGCCCGCTACCAAAACCTGCGGGCTCTCCTTCACTGCAGCCAACGTGAGTAAAACATTTAAACGTGTCAACCCTCGCACGGACAAACTGAAATGGTCCACCCACACAGACAGCGTGGTGAAGCGTGGCGCCTCTTCAACCTCAGGAGGCTGAAGAAATGTGTCTTGTCAACAAAAACACTCACAAACTTTTATAGATGCACAATCGAGGGCAACTGCTCCGCCCACAACCGTAAGGCTCTCTAGAGGATAGTGAGGTCTGCACAACGCATCACCGGGGGCAAACTACCTGCCCTCCAGGACGCCTACACCACCCGATGTCACAGGAAGGCCAAAAAGATCATCAAGGACAACAACCACCCGAGCCACTGCCTGTTCACCCCGCTATCATCCAGAAGGCGAGGTCAGTACAGGAGCATCAAAGCGGGGACCGAGAGACTGAAAAACAGCTTCTATCTCATGGCCATCAGACTGTTAAACAGCTCTCACTAACATTGAGTGGCTGCTGCCAACATACTGACTCATCTCTCGCCACTTTAATAATGAAAAATGTATGTAATAAATGTATCACTAGCCACTTTAAACAATGCCACTTTATATAATGTTTACATACCCTACATTACTCATCTCATATGTATATACTGTACTCTATACCATCTACTGCAGCTTGCCTATGCCGTTCGGCCATCGCTCATTCATATATTTTATGTACATATTCTTATTAATTCCTTTACACTTGTGTGCATAAGGTAGTTGTTGTGAAATTGTTAGGTTAGATTGCTTGTTAGATATTACTATATGGTCGGAACTAGAAGCACAAGCATTTCGCTACACTCACATTAACATCTGCTAACCATGTGTATGTGACAAATAAAATTTGATTTGATTTGCGTGTCTTTCCACATCATGTCCAATCACAATTGAATTTACCACAGCTGAACTCCAATCAAGTTGTAGAAAAATCTCTAGAATGATCGATGGAAACAGGGTGCACCTGAGCTCTATTTAGAGTCTCATAGCAGAGGGTCTGAATACTTATGTAAATAAGATATTTCTGTTTTTTACTTTTAGTACATTTGCAAAATTTCTAAAAAACCTGTTTTCACTTCATCATGATGGATTATTGTGTGTAGATGTATGACGAAAATGCTGTTAAGCTGTAACTTAACAAAAATGTGGAAAAAGTCAAGGGGTCTAAATCATTCCCCAATGCTCTGTACATGCCCTTCCCTTCAGTTGTGCTGTGCATTTTATCGTTCTACCAGAAGCATAACTGAGTAGATGTATTCAAAATGAAAATAAACTGAATTTATCCTATGTATCTGGCAGGAGTTTGCTCCATCCGACGATGAGCTGGAGGCTTACCAGAATGGAATGGAGTGGGACCCCCAGAAAGCTGTTTACAGGCGCAGACTTAAAGTAAGACTGGAGACAAACACAGTCGCTCACATTCACTGAGGAACAAAACTGAAGAGCAGCACAGGACACTCTGCTTCCCACAATTGAGTCTTGCTCCACCTTAGATATACTCACTCTAACAGTACTCATTTGAGGTTGGGTTCAGAGCTGTTGCTTTAAGAAAGTTTTTGATTGTGGAACCTGTCCACTGCACTTCAGGAACAAGCTGCGTTGGAAGAGGAGACAGCCAAACATACACAGAAGAGGGCAGTTTCTCCCAGCTCCAATTACCGTGACAAGTACAGTCATCTGATCGGCACCTCTGCTGCTAAGGATACAGCACATACAGTCTTATACTCAGCTGGACCCTCCCCAGATGTTGTGTTAAATACTCTACAACAAAGCTTTCTCTACCCTTAACCTTGTTCTGAACACCTCCAAAACAAAGGTCATGTGGTTTGGTACAAGTACTTGGGAGTATGGCTAGACGGTGCACTGTCTTTCTCTCAGAACATCAAAGCTGCAGGCTAAAGTTAAATCTAGACTTGGTTTCCTCTATCGTAATCACTCCTCTTTCACCGCAGCTGCCAAACTAACCCTGATTCAGATGACCATCCTACCCATGCTAGATTACGGAGACATCATTTATAGATTGGCAGGTAAGGGTTCTCTCGAACGGATAAATGATCTTTACCATTCGGCAATCAGATTTGCCACCAATGCTCCTTATAGGACACTCTATACTCTTCTGTAAACTAGTCATCTCTGTAAACCTGTCGCAAGACCCACTGGTTGATGCTTATTTATAAAACCCTCTTAGGCCTCACTACCCCTATCTGAGATATATAGTGCAGCCCTCATCCTCCACATACAACACCCGTTCTGCCAGTCACATTCTGTTAAAGGTCCCCAAAGCACACACATCCCTGGGTCGCTCCTGTTTTCAGTTCGCTGCAGCTAGCAACTGGAACGAGCTGCAACAAACACTCAAACTGGACAGTTTTATCTCAATCTCTTCATTAAAAGACTCAATCATGGACACTCTTACTGACAGTTGTAGCTGCTTTGTGTGATGTAATATTGTCTCTACCTTCTTGCCTTTTGTGCTGTTGTCTGTGTCCAATAATGTTTGTGCCATGATTTGTGCTCCTACCATGTTGTGTTGCTACCTTGTTGTTGTCATGTTGTGTTGCTACCATGCTGTGTTGTCATGTGTTGCTACCATGTTGTTGTCTTAGGTCTCTCTTTATGTAGTGTTGTCTCTCTTGTCGTGATGTGTGTTTTGTTCTATATTATGTATTTATTTATTTATTTAAAATCCCAGCCCCCGTCCGTCCCCGCAGCAGGCCTTTTGCCTTTTAGTAGGACGTCATTGTAAATAAGAATTTAGTCTTAACTTACTGGCCTAGTTAAATAAAGGTTCAACAAAAAATACAAAAATAGATAAACATACGCCAGAGGCCGACCAGGCATGGTTGAGTGTGAAGAGGCTCAGTATTGATTTGTATTCCTTAGTGTATCACATCTCCTCATGATCTGTGCTCTGTTCTTTGCATAACAACATGTATTTGTCTCTCTTCCCTCAGTACCAGTGGCCAACAAAAGGATTGGCCATGAATGAGATCCGAGCCAAGAAACGTCAGAAGACAGGCGCGGAAGACACAGGGGCAGTCAGCAGTACCACCTCCTGAGAGGATGTGTGTGTGTGTCTGTGTGTGTGTGTGTGTGTGTGTGTGTGTGTGTGTGTGTGTGTGTGTGTGTGTGTGTGTGTGTGTGTGTGTGTGTGTGTGTGTGTGTGTGTGTGTGTGTGTGTGTGTGTGCGTGCGTGCGTGCGTGCCTGCGTGCGTGCGTGCGTGTGTGTGTGCATGAGTAAGTGACTGAGTGCAAAAGAGAATTTAGAGAAAATGTGTGAGGAGCACAGAGGGAATACCTCAAATCTGTTCTTATACAGTATTAACCTACAGTTGGCCTACTGCTGTATATTGAAAGACCCTATGTGTTTTCCAGGACATATATAATAGGTGAAACTCGTGGGTATGGATGGAAGGTTCTTGAATTATGTATGTCCTCTGTCCTAGACTGGTTGACATTTTCATATTCCATGTTCCAACCAAATTGGTAACTTGTAAGTCTGAGAATTTAGAGAATTTTCTCTATTGGCATTCTTTCTGTCTACACCAGTGTCCTGTCATTTCTCCCACGCAAATGAGTCCCTTTCCCAGTGAAAGTATAGAGGATCGGAGCACAGCCATGAGGGCAAACAGTTGGTTGCTGAGAGTTTAGCCTTTGTCTGTTTTTGCTCTTTTACAAGGAAAATAATTTGTTTTGCGACATCTAGTAGCAGTAAGGAATTACTGCATATTTTGTTATTGGAACGTTTTTGTGTAGTTTTTTAAATGTTTAACCTTTATTTAACTAGGCAAGTCAGTTAAGAACAAATCCTTATTTACAATGACGGCCTACCGGGGAACAGTGGGTTAACTGCTTTGTTCAGGGGCAGAACGACAGATTTGTTACCTTGTCAGCTCAGGGATTCGATCCAGCTACATCATGTCTTTGTTATAATTTCATTGTTGGTGTCATATTCATGCCGAAGTGTCTCATTTAAAGACGCAAAACACTGTTTGGCATCGGACTGCCTATAAACCACTGTTGTGTAATCTCGTCTGGTCAAACTGAATCAGTGAGTCACACTTAAATGAGGATTAGAATGAGTTTCCAATGCTATGTGGACATTGCTGTGCTGTCGTTGTTTTATTCTGTGTTTTCCCCCATGCCCAGTCTGTAAAGATTTCAGCATGAAGGCATCTAGCAGTTTGAAAGTAATCGTTTGAATCCCTGAATGTTTAAATAAATGCTGGAGTAATGTTGAATCATAGTCTTTCCTCTCGTGTCCCATAACATTGCAGTGTGTTGGTAGCCCTACTAGGTGCGTTCACCTTTTAGGAGGGAGGTCTTGAGACAAAAATACATTTTAAGGCCTAAAACTATCTTTACATATGTTTTACTGCTTTGTGACCTAAAATATTACACACTGTCATTTCTAATTGGGCAATTCTCCAACACGATTTACTGTGAATCGGCCCTTCAGTCTTCATCTCACATCTGCAAATTATCTTGGCAGCGGAAGTGAGCTTAATCTTTTTCACTGCCATTTCAATTCCTCAACCATTGGACCCAGTTGACAGTTGCCGTGGCCTCTCTCGCTGAGCCTCAGACTTTGTGTCCCTCCACCGCCGCCCGAACGCTGGTCGTTCCGTTGAGCAAACAACGCCACTAGCGCACAGGTTCCATTGTGATCCAGTAGGAGCTTCGTTCTCCCTATTGAAAGATCTCATCTGCCTTTGAATCTTTAACAAATAAGCAGCGGGCTTTTGACCTCAAGGTCATATCATTTCCATTATGACATCATAGGCTCCCATCCCATTTTTTATTATGACATCACAGGCACCCATCCCGTTTTCATTAGGACGTCATCGAAATGTCTAGTTAGGGCTACTGTGCATTATAGAGACAAAGTAAGTCTGCTTTATTTCTCCAATTCATTATTTGACAACATAGGGTTTATTCCTACTGTAGGCCTACTTGACAACCAACACCCATAAGATAATTTAATATACTTGTATTAATTCTCATCCTCTATCTGTGAAAGCATATGATTTCAACGTCCTGACGACCTGAATTTTGACAGCATCACGTCATTCATTTCACTCCAGTTTATAAATTGGCGTATTCTTCCTGTAGGAGGCGCCTTCGTGAAAACCAATGATAAATTCATGATTTTATGGGGAGTTTCACACGGTCCTGGGGTTTGCTGTCGCAGTTGCTGCTATTTCATTTCATATTGACAATCAACATGAAGCATATTTTCTTATTAATTTGCATACGTATGTTCGTTGGTTGTGGCGGTGATGTTATAAGAACAAGGAAAGGTAGGACGGACGGCCTGCAAATCTAAAGTTAAATCGTTACCTGCAACTGATGAAATGCGTATATGATGTAGTTAAAAACAACATTTAACATTCTGAGTTTTACTATATGAATACACAACAACCGCTACTTGCGATGATCTACGCTTGTCTCGTTTTTAATCTTCTGACTTTCATCATTGCAACTTTTTTTTCTATATTTGGCAAGTGTACACAGTGCGTGTATTTCTGTCCTATCTATAAGGTTCGTGTAGTACTCATACAGTAACTTGTTTCAGAACGTTGTTTAACTATCTTTATTCCCGAAGGCGTTCTATTTTGATGAGAAAACATGAGAAAACTCCTGCTTTGCTTCATATGGTAAACGCTTCAGCTGCTCAAATGACTTCTTACCTTCCATCCTTCCCTTTTTTTTGGCACCCAGTGTCTTCAGTTTTCTGTACTTTCAAAGAGAAAACGTACAGTCCAGGAGACAGCTGGCATCCTTATCTGGAACCCTTTGGATTCATGTTTTGTATGCGCTGTTCCTGCACTAAGGTACTTTACCCATATAGTTAGAATACGCCATTAGTCCGTTTAGGCTCATCTGTAGGTTAGCTTAATACAGTATGAAACCACAACACTGTCATATAGACTACTGTATCAAACTGTCTGAATCTGAGTGATATTGGATCGTAGGCTACTACATGCCGAGGATTTAGGCTACACGCCATCTATAATACTGGCAGTTGCTTGAAAGGATTTTGGTGGGTGGGATTTCAAGGTATGCCTGTAAAACATGTACCGTTTCCCTCTCTTAGACAGGCCATGTGAAATGTAACACAATTAAGTGTCCTACTCTGCAGTGTGAGAACCCAGTGACTGACTCTGAGCAGTGCTGCCCTCGCTGTACAGGTAGGATCAGACATTGCCATACAATACAGCAAGAACAACATCCTGCTTTGGCACTCGTGTACATTTTTTTGTGCTTGCCATTATCTCCTCAGATGAGCCTAGGATTCCAGCTGGCCTGAGAGCCCCGGTGAAGTCCTGCAAGTATAATGGAACTATCTACCAACCGGGGGACACCTTTGCCAACCACGACCTCTTCCCATCTCGCCAAACCAGCCAGTGTGTCATGTGTACATGTTCTGTAAGTCACACTCTCTCTCTTCCTGTAGTTTACGGTGTTGATCTTTTACAATGGATGCTTTGACGTTACAGCTCGTTATTCTGAGAATGTAACTGGGAGTTTTTCCTCGTGTGTCTTATCTGACGACTTAGATATGACCTAGCCATAATACTGGAGCTGTTAATGTAGCTACAATGCCCGGTGGTAACCAATGCCACCCTATTCTGCAACGTCTGAAATCCCTTCTGTCTCTCCTTCACCTTTTTTGTCCACTGTTGTTTTTAGAATGGAAATATCTTCTGTGCTCTGAAAACTTGCCAGCCACTGACCTGCTCCTCGCCATTCTCAGTGCCAGATACTTGCTGTCTAGTGTGCAAAGGTGTTAACATTTTATTTCTTGCAACATCAGATTTGCATCATACTTTCTGTTAAAGTAAATATCAACGTAAACAAGTATGTCTCCTGTTAATTTCTCTGTGTTTAGATGGCGACATTAATGGGTACACATCAGTGGAGCATAGAGGCCAACAGCTGAACCGTGGCGTTGTATGTCTTTTTCTGTTAATTCATTAATGACTCTAGTCTTCTAGATTTGTAAAACCGTCATATCAACAAACAAAAAAAACGACAACTAATGTTTCATCTTCATTTGTGAGACATGCAAATCAACTTTGATGAAACCGTGTGCGCAGGGGATTTTGATTTGAGGGGAGGTATCTGTACTGTCCATATGTCCATGTTCATATCTACCTGTGTTACTGTATTTTAGAAGGTGGGGGGGGGGTTCAACTAATTGTCATTGGAACTGCACGTGAATCGGAAATAACCCCGTAATAACTGTCTATTTGTGTCCGTGAATATACAAGAGGCATTCATTGGACCAGTGTGCTGGAGAGCAGCTCCAAGGGCGCTCTGTCCGTTCTACTCCATCCACAGTCAGGGGTACTCCCAGAGGCCTGAGCCTGCCCAAACTCCACTTCAAAGGTGCTGCAGAGACCACCGTGAATTTCCTGCTGCAGAAAAACCACCAGAAGGGTGAGAATTTAATGATAGCCCTACATTGATAATAGACTTATTGATAATTCTCCTATTTTCAATGCCTACAATAGGCGACCGGTTCTCTGGTCATTGAGCAGTCCATGTAATACAGTGTTTCCACACACTTGCCGAATCTTTGGGCCATGTTCCCAAAACTCTCGACACAAAACCACAAACACAAAATGCTAAACTCTACAAATCTCTAGCAAAAGCAAACACTGCATTCAAAACTGTTTTATCTCTTTCCAAAATAGTTTTTTTTGCATCAAAATCATACACACACATGTCATGAATAGATCTGTCTACCAACCAACAACACACGGATGTGCTCAACACAAAACACTACTATGAATATCCCATCAGTAGGTTTATGCCTTTTGCATTTTCAGTGTTACACTGTAGCTGGTTGTAAAAGGTTGTTACAGTAATGTATACCTACTCAAATATACAATATTAAACACACACACATGCAATACCGTAACAAAAACATTGTCATTTATTTCCAACAATTGTGTTTTGTATATAACCCTTTCCATACCCAAAAGGAGAAAACCAGGAAAAAAATTCAGTAAGTACAAAAATAAATAAAGGAAAGTGGCTCATTCTTTCAAAAGACAAAAACACATACAAAATGTAAGGAATAAGACATTAGCCTGCATCCTGCCTCCTATTTGGGTCTGGCCACAGCACCTCATCTACAGTTGTGGCCAAAAGTTTTGAGAATGACACAAATATTAATATTCACAGTCTGCTGCCTCAGTTTGTATGATGGCAATTTGCATATACTCCATAATGTTTTGAAGAGTTATCAGATGAATTGCAATTGATTGCAAAGTCTCTCTTTGCCATGCAAATGAAATGAATCCCCCAAAAACATTTCCACTGCATTTCAGCCCTGCCACAACAGGACCAGCTGACATCATGTCGGTGATTCTCTTGTTAACACAGGTGTGATTGTTTAAAGAGGACGAGGCTGGAGATCACTCTGTCATGCTGATTGAGTTCGAATAACAGACTGAAAGATTCAAAAGGAGGGTGGTGCTTGGAATCATTGTTCTTCCTCTGTCAACCATGGTTACCTGTAAGAAAACACGTGCCGTCATCATTGCTTTGCACAAAAAGGGCTTCACAGGCAAGGATATTGCTGCCAGTAAGATTGCACCTAAATCACCATTTATCGGCTCACCAAGAACTTCAAGGAGAGCAGTTCAATTGTTGTGAAGAAGGCTTCAGGGCACCCAAGAAAGTCCAGCAAGTGCCAGGACCATCTCCTAAAGTTGATTCAGCTGCGGGATCGGGGCACCACCAGTACAGAGCTTTCTCAGGAATGGCAGCAGGCAGGTGTGAGTGCATCTGCACGCACAGTGAGGCAAAGACTTTTGGAGGATGGCCTGTTGTCAAGAAGGGCATCAAAGAAGCCACTTTTCTCCAGGAAAAACATCAGGGACAGACTGGTATTCTGCAAAAGGTACAGGGATTGGACTGCTGAGGACTGGGGTAAAGTCATTTTCTCTGATGAATCCCCTTTCCGATTGTTTGGGGCATCCTGAAAAAAGCTTGTCCACAGATGACAAGGTGAGCGCTACCATCAGTCCTGTGTCATGCCAACAGTAAAGCATCCTGAGACCATTCATGTGTGGGGTTGCTTCTCAGCAAAGGGAGTGGGCTCACTCACAATTTTGCCTAAGAACACAGAAATTAATAAAGAATGGTACCAACGCATCCTCTGAGAGCAACATCTCCCAAACATACAGGAACAGTTTGGTGACAAACAAGGCCTTTTCCAGCATGATGGAGCACCTTGTCATAAGGCAAAAGTGATAACTAAGTGGCTCGGGGAACAAAACATTGATATTTTGGGTCCATGGCCAGGAAACTCCTCAGACCTCAATCCCATTGAGAATTTGTGGTCAATCCTCAAGAGGCAGGTGGACAAACAAAAACCCACAAACTCCAAGCATTGATTATGCAAGAATGGGCTGCCATCAGTCAAGATGTGGCCCAGAAGTTAATTGGCAGCATGCCAGGGCAGATTGCAGAGGTCTTGAAAAACAAGGGTCAACACTGCACATATTGACTCTTTGCATTAACTCTTTGCATTAACTGCCATTGACACTTATGAAATGCTTGTAATTATACTTCAGTATTCCATAGTAACATCTGACAAAAATATCTAAAGACACTGAAGCAGCAAACTTTGTGGAAGTTAATATTTGTGTAATTCTTAACTTTTGGCCACGACTGTACATCACAAGCCATGTTCTCCCTGGATAAACAGCAGTGAAAGAATTTTCTGGAGTGACGGATCCAGCCGCCGAAAGGCCCCGCATCAACTTCACCACATGCATCCTCCATTGCCTGGAGAAGAGGCATGCGTGTGAGGGGATGGCGTTCATACGCCTTCCATCGCCAAAAAAACTCTTCAATTGGATTTAGGAATGGGGAATATGGTGGGAGGTATAGAACAAATTGTGGGTGGTCGATGAACCAGTTGCGGACCAGAGCAGCCCGGTGGAAACTCATGTTGTCCCAAGAGACAACATAACTGGACTGCTCTGGTCCACCCCTCTGCTCGGCTGGAATGAGGATGCCATGTAGTGTGTCCAGGAATGTGATGAGAAGGGCGGTGTTGTAGGGACCAAGGTTGGCATGGTGATGGAGGATGCCTTGCTGGCATCGCACGGCTGCGCAATGTTCCGTCCCCTTCTTTTGGCTAGGCTGAAGCCAGCCTCATCAATGTAAATATAAACATGCAGAATTGAAGCGGCATCCAGCTCCAAGACCCTCTGAAACAGACAACGAGACAATATGTGAGGCACAATACACTGGATTACAGTACTGTAATGTGTCTATACAGTGCTGATATGATAGTAAAATCACAGTATATAGTACTTGCACATATTCATAGAGCTGTTCTTTAAACCTCTGAGTTTTGCTCAAATGGCACCCTGTAGACCCGTTTCATCCAGATTCGGTTGCGTTGTAATACACGGTCCAATTTTGACAAGCCCACCTGGTGAATGTTATTGTATATTGTGTTGTCTGCAATTATGTGGTTCTGGATTTCTCCTAGTCTAATGGTGTTTGCCACCACCATGTTCACAATAGCCGGTCTCCAGTTCTGGTGTGAACAGCCGGTGTCTTCCACCATGGCCTGGACGTCTCTCAGTTCACAAATATGATATGATTGGTTACTGTAAGCTAAAATAATCTATTTTCTTTCAATATGAAATGACATTACTGTAACATTGGCCAACAATCACTGAGTAACAAAGGCCTTACTGATATGTCGGACTGCAGTATACTTCAGTATACATACATAAAGAGCATAGTGTAGATGGTAGGTAACTTACTGGTTCTCATTTCTGAGTGTACGGATGATGTATGCAACCGTGTAGCGGCTCAGATTGGGCTGAACTCTCTGCCCAGCCTCCCTCATACTCAATCCATGGTTGAGGACATGGTCAACCAATGTCACCCTGATCTCATCTGAGACAACTGTCCTTCCTCATCCTCGTCCTCCTCTTACTCTCACTCCTTCACCTCTAGCTCTTGCTTCACCATTGACTTCCATTGTCCTCCAAAACAGGAGAGCTCATCTGTGGCCTTTTTATAGTGCTATAGCTCTGATTTCTAAGTGAGCAATTCAGCAACTAGTGTTTACACCTGTGAGGAGTGGGTGTTGCCAATTGGTGTATAGAGCCTGGCATTGTGATTGGTGTTGCTTTCCAAAGGGACTAAAGAGATTTTCATTTTGAATGTTGTGCCTAATGTTGAGAACTGTGTAGTGTTTTGCAAAAAGTGTAGTATAGAATTGAAAACTGAGTGTACAGCAGGAATTGTGCTTGCAATTTTGCAGACTTGGTTATTAAGGGATTTGGTACATGAGTTTCAGGTTTCTGTGATTTGTAATAATATTTAATACAAGAATATGTTTTTTTTTCATTCTTCTCTCAGCATGCCAATACAGCGGCAAGACCTACTCTCATGGTGATGTGTGGCACCCAGTCCTGGGGAAGGTCCTGGAGTGCATCCTGTGTACCTGTAAGGATGGCATGCAGGACTGCAAACGCCTCACATGTCCCAGCCAGTATCCATGCCAACATCCCATGAAAACCGAGGGGAAGTGCTGCAAGATTTGTCCAGGTAGTAGTGAACAATCCTTTTTTTTCACCATAAGTTTTTGACAAGACAAGTCATCTCTCCTGTTTCTTGCCCCTAGAACTTAAAGCTGAGAGCAACGGGACTGACTGTTACATGAACACGAATCTTGGACACGACCATAACAAACTCTCGGTGTACAAAGTTAAGCCGCCGTCAAAGGATCAGACCGAGGACACCGTTAGGATAATTGCTATTGAAAGTCAAGGCACTGCTGAAGTTGAAGTGCAAGTATGGAAGACTGTAGGAGGTAATAGGAGGGGAGGGGGGGGGAGTATTAGAGGGCACTAGCATGGCAGTGTTAATAACAAAGCTACAGCAGTGGATTACCTTACTATTCGGAATATCACCCGTTTTGTATTTTCACTTTTCCCAGGAGTTTTACAATTAATGGAAACGGGAGAAGTTATGAAGAAAGATCTTCTAGATAATCCAGATAACTACACCTTACTGGCAACATTAGATGAAGGTGAGTTTATGTGATGTTTTCCAGTAATTAAAAGTAGAATAGTCCTCTAGTTACAAATCTTGTAATCCTTTTAGTTTCTTTTAAGTAGAGCTTTTCCTTGCCAATGTGAATAGTTGGACAATACAGTTCAAACCATTTCTAGACATAAGGTCATAGACTAGACATATTGTAGACCAAAGGAAATTTCATTTCATTTCACCAGATTAAAAAACAACTTGTTTTTCTCTTTGTCAGTGACCATCTTGTTTCCTGCTGGGGGGTTGCTTTTTGTCTGCTGTTGGATAACCACATGTCTTTGTTCTTTTTACACAGAGACTTGGAAAAGATTCAATGAGGAAGAAGACAATCAGAAGAGATTTCCCAATCCCAGGACCTGTGAGAATGGGATCAGGGAGGTAGTGAAGTTCTTGTATCCAGACCAGCTGTGCTCATCTTAACTTTCATTCTCTGACTTTGAAGTTACATATTTACTACAGAGGACATCGGTGGAAAATGCACAGCATTCATATCTATTTCATTAAACATGAAGCAAAGCATTGCTTATTGGTTAGAGAATAACAAGCTTTTGTTTCTTTTTAAATGTCATCATAACTCATAACAATGTGATGTCCCATATTCTCAGTAACAACATTGTTGGTAGCATTTTGGTAGTAGAAGACACAAAAATAGGGGCGAAAATGCTTTAAATTCATCAGTTATCTCATTTTTGTTTTATTGCATGCTGGAATACAGTAAATCTGGTATTATCTAAAAATACAGGTGTACATGTATATATTAGAAAAATACTGCCAACTGGCCATAGCATGTTTATATAGAGTAGACTATTTTCACAATCACTTTACTCTTCTGCTAAATACTGCTGTTTGAAACCATATGCCTTTTCTGAATGTACCAAGAAATATTAATCAACATATTTATTGTAAATACAAATGTTAACATATGTAATTTTGGCAGAGCGTATAATATTGGTTTGTTTGATGTGTTTGTTTGTACATTATGTATACATTTGAGTGTGTACTGGAAGGTCCTTGTCTTGCTTTAGCTCATTGGGCTATACACTAGTGAATTCTGCAGAAAATGTGGGTTTGTTATCTATGCATTGGTATTGCCCTGAAAAAATGTGCTCTTTCATGAGAGTGGTTACTTTGGTTTGGGGAAACCACTTTCCATTATGTTCTCTGATATATTTGTCATTATGCTAGGTCAGTTTTCTACAGGCGAATTTTCCATATGATTCTGTGCGATTTCAGTGCTTGATGTACGTCTTTCCCTTTTGCACAGTTGCGAGGCGATCTCGCACGTAACGACGAGGCTAAAAGTTATGATATTGTTGAGCTCTACCTGAGGTTAGAATTCCAGCGCAAGACAGACTGTTGTTTCTCCTTTGACTATCCTCCAGTGAACACAGTCGACCAGGAAGATTTCGGCTTTATAAATTGTGCCTGTAATTTGGCTTTGTTCTCCAGTGTTATAGTTTGTTTTCTCAAGGGTTATAATGCCCTAACGGAGATGAGCACAACAATAGAGCACTGTTCATTTGATTTGATATATATATATAAGTCAGGAGTTGGAAGGAAACCAACATTTTTTCAATAAAGAGAACTGAAGAAGAGATGTCTCCGAGAGGAATTATATTGAAAAATAAGAATAATATTGCTGGAGGCCCCAGTCTTTTGGGAAAAAAAGGTGTAGAGCACAACTGTAACAGGATTGTCAAATAGTTCAACATAATTCGATTATTTGCAGGATGTATAATCTACCAAAACCAAGAAAAATAAACCCTTGGTCTTTAAAAATGGAGGATATTAGTGCTGTTTTTCCTAGCACATCAAATACCTATTATGACAAGTTACTGAGTATGTCATTACTGTTCTACACACATTGAGATAGCTGGCTTATGACCACATTATCTGAAGTCCATGTTTGCCTTTGAGTTGAGTTGCCCTGTCAACAGCTTGTCAACAGGCTTGTTTAGGTCAACAGGCGTAAAAATAATAATAATAATAATTAAAAGGCCCCATTGTCCCTGTGCCATATTCTTTACAGTAGACTAGCCGTACACAGAGTCCTGTCGATATGGGAGCAGTGCACCGACTTGTGACTAATATCCCTCCTCTGTGAATTTCAACAGTCCACTCTCTCCCGCCACAGCCACAATGACTCATTGTGTTGGCCTCACACATTGCGCCAGACAGTGCTGCACATCTCTCACTAAAGGCCTGACAAAATATTTTGAAACAGAAGACCCTCAGTTGTAGACCTTAATAGTTTCACAATGAAGCTGTGATTTATTTCTGATGGCTGTTGGACTTGACAGTTCCTGGCAATATCTTTTTTTGGTGAGGTTCAAGGTGGTCCTCCTCAATGAAGAAGGTAGATGTGTCCTTTTCACCTTCTCCATTATAAACCCTTCTCCGTTATAAACCTTCTCCATTATAAACCCTTCTCCATTATAAATCCTTCTCTGTTATAAATCTTCTCCATTATAAAACCTTCTCCCTTATAAACCTTCTCCATTATAAACCCTTCTCCATTATAAACCTTCTCCCTTATAAACCTTCTCCATTATAAACCCTTCTCCATTATACACCTTCTCCATTATAAAACCTTCTCCCTTATGAACCTTCTCCATTATACACCCTTCTCCATTATAAACCTTCTCCATTATAAAACCTTCTCCCTTATAAACCTTCTCCATTATAAAACTTTCTCCATTATACACCCTTCTCCATTATAAAACCTTCTCCATTATACACCCTTCTCCATTATACACCCTTCTCCATTATAAAACCTTCTCCATTATACACCCTTCTCCATTATAAAACCTTCTCCATTATACACCCTTCTCCATTATACACCCTTCTCCATTATACACCCTTCTCCATTATAAAACCTTCTCCATTATAAAACTTTCTCCATTATACACCCTTCTCCATTATACACCCTTCTCCATTATACACCCTTCTCCATTATACACCCTTCTCCATTATACACCCTTCTCCATTATACACCCTTCTCCATTATACACCCTTCTCCATTATAAAACCTTCTCCATTATACACCCTTCTCCATTATACACCCTTCTCCATTATAAACCCTTCTCCATTGTAAACACAGCTTATTTCTCTTCCAACTTGATATGTTATTAGCATTTGCTATATGCCAGATTGTAATGTTATATTTTGAGAAAGTAACTTAATCCTGGAAAATAACGCAAAGTCCAGCATCTCTCATTGTGGCAGTTAGTGGACAGGGTGGTGGAGCTGACAGTTTTAGCACGTTTTCACCTAAAGATTATATATTATATTGCTGGTGGAAAATCTTGAAACTTTTAGCATTTATGTGGTCTGTTCATTTTTTGAGTGGACGTTTCAAATTCCCTCTAAGTAGCATTTGGCCAATTCAGCTATGCATGATTAGTTTTGGCTCAGGCAATAGTAACAGCTGGGGGCAGTTAGTGGGTATAAATCAGCTAGTGGGGTCAGCTCTCTGTAGGAGCATGTCTAGTCAACCCTGCTGCTGCCCATCGTTAAAGAATATGTCAGACCAGAAAATTCTCCCAGACCCGAAGAAAACCTCACTAGATGTCAAGTAAATGAAAGGTTAGAATCGGAAGTCAGAATAGTTACTGTGCTCACCACAATACCGCTATTACATCTGCATTTTGAAATATTCCCTCTCTGGTGTTTTATTGAAAAGTGTCTCAACATGTGGTGTGGCAACAATACATTATTGTACTCTAGGTAGCTACAGTATATGGGCCTACTGTACGTGCCCACGTCTTACTATCCTAAATGTAGCCATTTCCTGTGGATAACGGTGCTACAGCAAGCTGTTAGTTGCAATCGATGGAGGCGGGTGAGGTGAGCAAACAAAAATAAATATCAGTAATATCTGCCCCTAGGCTGCTCCATCAGATGGTGCCTCAAAGATACCGTGTTTGTGAGGAACTGAAGCAGGCAGTCTTTTGATTCAAAGCGAGCCAACTTGTGCTCAGTTAATTCATTCTGATAGGTGTGTTTGCTTTCATAGCTGGTTAAGGTGTTCAAGAGAACCCTTGAGTTTATTCTTTATCAAAATACTTCCGAAATCTATTGAGGGCACTGTTTTTTACACCCTTCCCCTCTCCTTAATTAAGTTGGCCCCGATCACTTCAGCTGATGATCAGGGCCGTGCCAAGAAAATATGGACAACACTGGGATTCATGTCATAAACACTTCCGTCATTACAGCCTCTTTCCTGAACCCCACTGTTAGAGGTTCACGTTTTTCAAACACATGCTTGTAATGGACGCATGACTGACAGACCAAGGCCACACTTCAGAAGAACGACTGTTGTTCAAGGGTTTAGGAACAATGGAGCACAAGTTTACAGTTATGGAGGCATCTATTTAAAACATGGTCAGACCACTCAATCACTCTCCCCATGATTACATACTTAAGTGTACTACAGTTTCCAAGTACTGTATACTTGTGCATCAAAAAGACTATGATGAATGGGGGCAATCTTGAATTAACTCATTTGGCACATTGATTAATGAGTGTTAGTGAGGCAATTAGCTGCCTGGCCTCAGAGCAAAATGTATTGTTTCAGCCTCCCCACACAGTAGTATTCTCCAACAACTCTTAGGTCTCAATGTAAGAGCCCCCCCCCCCCCCCCCCCAAACAGTTGTATCCAATCATCTCTCAGGCTTGATTGCAACGATTATGCCAGATGTGGAGATACTGGTGCACACAGATACACTGAAATGGACCTGAGGATATAAATTCCGGAAGATCCTCCGAATCCTCAATGCCTTCATCGACAATGTGTCTTTTGGATAGAGAGTAGAGAGGTTCTCTCTTGCCAGATTCTATTAAATCGCCAAGTCCTAAGAGCACGCATTGAAAAAAAACCTGGTTTCAATTAATTATTTACTGTTGAAGAGTTTTTCTAAAGAGAAAGAATGGGATCATGAAAGTAAATGACCGGTGAATGTTTATTTGCATTAAACGTTGTTAGTTGACTTTGACTTGAACAAGAACTTAAAATAGAAATAAAAACAACAAAAGATGTTTTCTCAAGTGCTTGGTTGTAAGCAATTCACAGCTTCATGTTTCTCTAAGATCTGGAATCAGAGAGAGAAATCTGTTAAGTAAATAATTTGTTCCTGGCAATACGTGCCTTTGCAATTGAATCACTAGTATCAAGAAGTTGAGCAGTGACTATGCTAGTAGTCAAATGTGTGCTGTATTTGTATAGTGTAGTATGTCCTCATAATGTAGACATGCTTGTATATTACAGCATGCTTTACCTTGGGATAACTTCATACTTATGGTTTTCTGCCAGGCCTTAAAATAAACATAAATATAATATGGAACAGTCTTTTATACACAAAAACAAACAGGAGGGAAATTATCCGTCTAATAACCTCCAGATGTCCTCTGTAAATCATAGGATTTCATGTATTTAAACACACAGGACCGCAACATACAGGTAGCTGCCAAAATAAAGGAAACACCAACATACAGTGTCTAAATAGGGCGTTGGGCGACCACGAGCCAGAACAGCTTCAATGCACCTTGGTATAGATTCTACAAGTGTCTGAAACTCTATTGGATGCCACTCTTCCACTAGAAATGCCATAATCTGGTGTTTTTTGTTGATAGAGGTGGAAAACGCTGTCTCAGGTGCTGCTCCAGAATCTCCCATAAATGTTCAATTGACTTGAGATCTGGTGACTGAGACGGCCATGGCATATGGTTTACATTGTTTTCATGCTCATCAAACCATTCAGTGACCACTTGTGCCCTGTGGATGGGGCCATTGTCATTCTATGAGGTATAGCCATGATAGCCAAAATAATGGCCCGCCCAGCATTTTTATACAGGACCCTAAGCATGATGGGGTGTTCATTGCTTAATTAACTCAGGAACCACACCTGTGTGGAAGCACCTGCTTTCAATATACTTTGTATCCCTCATTTACTCAAGTGTTTTCATTATTTTGGCAATCACCTGTATTTTTTCTTTGTATGCATGGCATCTATCATAGATGTATTTCTACAGGCAAGTGATTTTTAATCATCTTGCCCCTGTAAGAATGAAGTCCACACTTTTAACACTTTTTTTACTCCAACATTTGCAGGTAAATTACCATGACATCTTTTCTTCGGATTTCGTCATGCATTTCTGCTTGTTAGAGTATGAATCGGTATGTTCGGTTTTTGTATGTGAGCATTGACAGAGATACTTGTAATGAAGACTGGAGAACAACAGACAACATCATATTTAATTTATTCAGAGACAAGCACGAAATCAAGTGCCCAAAGCCTGTTTGAATATAATAATGTGGAATCACTTGATATATTTTTTTACATTTTAAATGCCTATTGATTTATTCCACCTGGGCTTAAAAGTGCATTCCACATCTGCCTAGCTGGAGTATAATTGAAATCGTACGGTGGGCAAGACCATGAAATCAAGGAGAGGGAAAGAGCAAGGGATGGACAGAGAAACCAAATTGTGGAAAGAACTGAATAGTTTGGGGTTTGAAATGACATGGATCAATTTGGGTGCACATTCAGTAGGGGAGACTGGGGATGGTTGTAACACTTTTCACCTTTTCATCAGTTTCTCAGAGATTGTTTGTGGTAGTGTGTTCACAACTTGATACAAACAACCTACACCTGTCCTTTATCAAATCCTATCAAATCACATTTTATTGGTCACATACACATGGTTGCAGATGCTAATGCAAGTGTAGCGAAATGCTTGTGCTTCTAGTTCCGACAGTGCAGTATGTGTGTGTGTGTGTGTGTGTGTGTGTGTGTGTGTGTGTGTGTGTGTGTGTGTGTGTGTGTGTGTGTGTGTGTGTGTGTGTGTGTGTGTGTGTGTGTGTGTGTGTGTGTGTGTGTGTGTGTGACTGTGACTGTGACTGAATGTTGGACATGTTCACTTAATCAGAGTAACAGTTGTGACAGTGGTACAGGCTTGGTGGGACCATAATTTTCATTCCCAGCACTGCAACCAGACCTCATTAGACGTGGAATTGTTAAAGTACTCCATGCACACAATGCAGAAGTTTTCCTCGTTGGAGAAATCTGAATCTTCTGGTTCAATTTGTTTTGTTTTTGTTGTTCAGTGTGGTTTGTTTTGGCTTGCTTCTTTCCAGCTATTTTTCTAGGCAGGGAACAATTTGCCTTTTGAGTGCTTGAATGGGTGTACATCAACTGGGTTGAAATCAGAAGAGTAATCAGGTGTTTCCAGATGGCCTGAAAGGCAGTTGGAGAGGTGGCCTGGAAGGCAGTTGGAGAGGTGGCCTGGAAGGCAGTTGGAGAGGTGGCCTGGAAGGCAGTTGGAGAGGTGGCCTGGAAGGCAGTTGGAGAGGTGGCCTGGAAGGCAGTTGGAGAGGTGGCCTGGAAGGCAGTTGGAGAGGTGGCCTGGAAGGCAGTTGGAGAGATGGCCTGGAAGGCAGTTGGAGAGGTGGCCTGGAAGGCAGTTGGAGAGGTGGCCTGGAAGGCAGTTGGAGAGGTGGCCTGGAAGGCAGTTGGAGAGTTGGCCTGGTAGGCAGTTGGAGAGGTGGCCTGGAAGGCAGCTTGAGAGGTGGCCTGGAAAGCAGTTGGAGAGGTGGCCTGGGAGGCACTTGGAGAGGTGGCCTGGGAGGCATCCGGAGAGGTGGCCTGGATAGCATTGGGCACAGTTGGCATAAATCAGCTGCCCTCGAGATACACTGACAACTTCTGCTCCTGCTCATCAATGAAGACCCCGTTTCCACTACGGTAGCCTACAAGCTCTCTCGGCACCCCTTCTGCTCCTGCTCATCAATGAAGACACCGTTTCCACTACGGTAGCCTACAAGCTCTCTCGGCACCCCTTCTGCAGTAGCTTCTTTCTCTCTTTGCAGAATCTGCACAGCATCACATGATATATGCCATACAATTTTGCAACCGATCTGATTGATTTCCCCTGCTCTGTTGCATCATTTGACAGTCTTTTCAAAGTGTGGAGAGGTACTCCCCTGTCTGTCTTTCTTTTCCATGATCTAGGCATGCTGAAAGTAAAAGAAAACATGTACCGAAACATACAGCTTTTAGCCGGGGTTAGTTGTAACATTTTCTCACAAGTTGTTTCAACTTTAGCATTGCTAACTTTCATCAAATATCTCTACACAGACTGGTTATAAACCTGATATAAGTTTGCTGAACTACAAAGTACTCTATGCCATCACAAAAACAAATTTGGCCAAAATAATGACTTCCTTACCTCAAAATGTCTGTCAATAGAATTTGCAGAGTTTATCAGAGGGACTTGCTTTTTCACGAGGGTTCAGGACTGAACTGAGCATGTGCACAGTGAATCATATGATTATACCTCGCTCCTGATTGGAGGAATTGTCCCGTGTTACAACCATCCCCGGTCTCCCCTAACACATTCAAGTGGCGTGGTAACACAAGACCACAATTGGTGGTGTACTTTGTAATTGACTGTATGTTACACAGTAGAGAGATCTTTAACATAAGTATTCACCTCCCTTGGATATCTTCACATTTTATTGTGTTACAACGTGGGATTAAAATGAATTGAATTGTAATTTTTTGTCAACGATTTACTCAAAATATTCTGTAATGTCAAAGTGGAAGAAAAATGACATTTTCTTTGTAAAGATTACTGAAAAATAAGTATTCACCCCCCTCAATATATGTTAGAAACACCTTTTTACAGCCGTAGCCATAGATTTTTTAAAAACTAACTTGGCCACTCAGGAACATTCACTGTCTTTCTGGTAA
The DNA here is from genome assembly GCF_002021735.2 of Oncorhynchus kisutch. Lineage (NCBI taxonomy): Eukaryota > Metazoa > Chordata > Actinopteri > Salmoniformes > Salmonidae > Oncorhynchus > Oncorhynchus kisutch. The sequence goes on along the minus strand of NC_034201.2, from coordinate 7,588,603 downwards.
ACAACTAGGATTTTACGATTTTGCTTGTGCTTGTGCTTAGCTCCAACATGTTGTGTTTTGGATTGTTTTGTGTTTTGGAATGTTTTGTTGTTGCAGTATTACTTTAGTGCCTTGTTGCATACAAGATGCATGCTTTGGAATATTTGTATTCTGTATATTTGTATTATTCTTTTCACTCTGTCATCTGGGTCATTATTGTGGAGTCACCACGATGTTGTTGATCCATTCTCAATTTTCTCCCATCACAGCCATTTAACTCTGTAGCTGTTTTAAAATCACCAATGGCCTCAATGGTGATGGTATCCCTGAGTAGTTTCCTTCCTCTCCTGCAGCTCAGTTCAGAAGGACTACTGTATATTTGATGGGTCTAGGTGGTTTAATACATCCACAGCATAATTATTAACTTGACCGTGCTTAAAGAGATGTTCAATGTCTGATTTGTTATTGTTACCCATCTAGCAGTCACTACCCCTCTTTATGAGGCTTCAAAAAGCTCACATCTTTGTAGTTTATTCTGTGCTTGAAATTCTATACTTGACTGAGGGACCATACAGATGTTGTATGTATGAGTGACAGAGGAACGGGTAGTTATTCAAAAATGATGTCAACCCATATTATTTCACATGGTAACTTATGTGATTTGTTAAACCAACTTTTACCCTTGAACTAATTTATGCTTGCCTAAACAAAGGGGGTTGAATACTTATAAACCACTATATTTTGAATTTTCTTTTCACTTCGACATTGAGTATTTTGTTTCGATCATTGACAAAAAAATATATGTTAAATCTATTTCAAACCCACTTTGTAACGCAACAAAATGTGAACAATTCTGAAGTAAAGGCAATTATTGAGAAAAGTTATGTCCCTCCTTTTCACTAACACACAGCTGACACTGTCTCTTAATTTCTTTCTTTCCTTGAATTAAGTTTTAAGGAATACTTTCTTTAAAAAAAACGTAAACCACCAGCAGGCCAGATTGGACCCACACGCGGGTTGTATGCTTGACACCCCTGTTCTAGACCCAGGTAATTATAGAGTATATTTGATGTGTTGTTGTTGGGCTCTGAAACTTCAGATCTGCAAATAACAAGTCCTTCAAAGTGTTGCAACTTTTATTTGCCTGGTTTCCTTTGTTTTGACATTGTTTCGTTTTCATGGTTTCTGTTTCTTTGAGGATAGGATTTTGTCAGTCTAGATGTAGACATGTTGACAGTATTGTTTTATGTACCAAACTACAATTCATTAGTCCAAAATACATACCTGCATGCCCCATCCCCTCAAAAAGATTTATAACCAACTGCCTGCTTTTTGATAGTAAACGTATCACCCAAGTCCTCCCTCACACAAACGTACCTTTGAAGAAACCTGGAAACCGTTTATCATGTTCCCTCATTGCATAGCCAAGTCTCGGAGTTGGACCATCCATGGCCTGTTTTTCCATTGCATGTGTTTGCTTAACAGTTGCCTTTTACTCATGAAAAAATAACTAATTTACTAATTATTATTTACTTTTATAAATGTGACGTTCATTATGTTGGCTGCTAAAATGATTCATGAACCTTCATGTTCGTGACTCAGAATCTGTTTACACAAGCAGCCAAATTCTGATTTACCAATAATTAGCCTTTGACCAATCAGATCAGATATTTTTGCCAATAATTGGGCAAAAGATCAGAATTGTGCTACCTGTGTAAACGCATCCGGAGCACCAAAAGTAAGATTGGGGTTAGTTCAGATTTTGTTCCTGGCAGTCAAAGCTGAACTACTGTAATGCGCAAACGTTGTTTCCATTGAATTTATTAAATTAATCCAGACATACATTCCCAAAGCACATGAACGTTGTTTAATCTTATCCTGGGAATTTCTGAGAGCCAGTTTCAATTGCTTACAGCCAGTTGGTTTATAAATTATCAGACTACAGCCTGTCAAAGGGTATTCTCCTGCATCAACGTGTCTAGTAAGCCATGCAGCAATCAATAACACCGCTATGGCACTGGATCAGACACTTCATTTGATTCCAAAGTGTGCTTCCAGATTCAAGCCTTGCCAACGGCTGTCCATGTTCTAGCAATCACAATCGGAGAGCCTGAGTGACGTGTCAAAACCACAGGAAGCAAACCTATTACTCAAAGATAAGACCGGATACAGCTGAAATGCCACACCTGTATTTTCTACACAAACCAGTTACGTGATTGTTCATATACTGTGAATATTTAACACGGTTCAACTTGGCTTTAACATATTGTACAGAACACAATATATGAAAATAGATTTAATGAACATACACGTTCAAACATTGAAGAACATATTCTACCAGCAAAAAAATAGCACCATAGACATGTTTGTTTTGTAGTGGTTCACCACACCATGAACCCTTCAATACTTACAGAATTGTAAACTAAACGTAAAAACCAAATATAAATGCTGCCATGATAAATGAGCTCTGATGGTACTTTACAATGCAACTGGATATATTTATTCAATCATATACAGTAATGTAGAAATTGATTGAAAAGTGTGATTTAAAAAAAATGTAGAGCATTCTACCAAATGTTGCCAAATGATAGAACAGCCATCCATCCATCCTCTGGAGTGTTTGAAAATGTGTCCGTCTAGATTCTCTTCACTTGGGCCTCAAGCTCCTTATCAGTGTTCAGTGCAACAACATGAGTAGGTCTGTCATTTCTTCTGGAAGAATCCCATAATAGAAGCCTGCTTAGTAGATTTATTAGAGGCTGCAGCAGCTTTCTTACTTTTCTTCTCCTCCTCTTTTTTGCCAGTTGATGGTTTTGGTGGGTTTGGATTCTTCGGAGTTGGTTGACTGAACTTAAAGTCATCCTCAGTCTCGGAGTAGGATTCACTCTCATAGTCTTTCTCGGTCACTGGAAGGTAGACAATATTTAAATGATTTTCAGATCAGACAGCCTATAGAATATATTTTTTATTTTGTATAGAAAGAATGGATTTAGTAACTTTGGGGAATATACAGTACCAGTCAAAAGTTTGGACACACCTACTCATTCAAGGGTTTCTATATTTTAAAAAAAATCTATTTTCTATACTGTAGAATAATAGTGAAGACATCAAAACTATGATATAACACATATTGAATCATGTAGTAACCAAAAAAGTGTTAAAACAAATCAAAATATATTTTAATGAGATTCTTCAAAGTAGCCACCCTTTGCCTTGATGACAGCTTTGCACACTCTTGGCATTCTCTCAACCAACTTCATGAGGTAGTCACCTGGAATGCATTTCAATTAACAGGTGTGCCTTGCTAAAAGTTAATTTGTGGAATTTCTTTCCTTCTTAATGCGTTTGAGCCAATCAGTTGTGTTGTGACAAGATAGGGGGGGTGTACAGAAGATAGCCCTATTTGGTAAATAGATGTAGAAAATTGTAAAAATGAAGAAAAACCCAGGAATGAGTAGGTGTGTCCAAACTTCTGACTGGTACTGTAAATAACCTTCCTGTTTATATCAGAGGAGTTAGACCTAAGCAAAATGTTTTGATGTAAAATGTAAATAGAAACAAAACTCCCAACACAACTCAATATATTACCAATGCATCCTTCGTCATCCACAAATGTGCGCGATTTCAAGACACGTCTCCTCTTCCTTCGTTTACAATCTGAAAGCTCCTGCATGGATCGACAGGTAGTCGATCACAAATTGGTGATTAAAACTAAACGAAACACGCCAATTATACATCCTGCAACGTCGACAGTTTAGTACCCAAATTAAATAGCAGTCAAATGTGAAAGCTTACATCTGAATGTGAAACAGCAACTGGTTCTTTCTTTACTTGAATCTCAGGACTTGGTGATGGGTCCCTCTTTTCTTGCAACTGTGGAGGAGAGTCTGGAATAACTGTTAAAATAGAATAGTTCTGTTTTCAATCATGAAACAATTGAATAATGAAGTCCAGTGTGAATGTCGAGGGGAGCCCGAGCAATACGCTTCCCCTCCCTTTACAGCTGGTCTTACCCTCATCGTCACTACTGTCTGGCTCGGGCTTCTTTATCCTCCGTCTCTTCTTCCTCCGACTCTCGTTCTTCTCCTCTTCACTATCAGAATGTTCAAGACGCTTGGTCTTACTATCGAGAGGAAAATATCCTGTTAAAGCATACTCCGTTCAAAATGTCAACGTCGACCGCAAAGACAAGATAAAAAATACATGTTTTTGTTCTGAGATACTACACAACCATAGTGTCCCAAAAAATACTTCCTTTTATAAATCGCTAAAGTACCCATTTTACTTTTGTTAGGACAAAAGTTGTATATTCATACAAGGACTCCTACCAGGTTTAATAGTACACACCTTGTATCCTTCTCAACCACAGCATCCTTTGCCAATTCCTCCTTGACAGGAGTCTCTGCTTTAGGAGGTGGACTTGTGGGCTTCTCATCCACTGAGGATGATGTCTGGGCTATTTCTACCTCTTCCTTGATGGATTTGTCAGGTTTTTCTGTGTTGGATATACAGGATTTATCTTAAGAGATTTAAAGGACAATAGTAGTATTTACATGTGAAACTATAGAAAGACATCCACCATATACAGTGGGGAGAACAAGTATTTGATACACTGCCGAAATGCAAATTAATTACTTTTAAATCATACAATGCGATTTTCTGGATTTTTGTTTTAGATTCCATCTCTCACAGTTGAAGTGTACCTATGATAAAAATGACAGACCTCTACATGCTTTGTAAGTAGGAAAACCTGCAAAATCGGCAGTGTATCAAATACTTGTTCTCCCCACTGTATGTGATATGGGATTGTTGAAATACTTACTGGCTGCTTGTTTCGCAAAGAAGTTAGTCACAGGATTTGTTTTCGGAGCAGGTTTAGTTTTGGAGGTCTCAACCTACAATATCAAACAAATGTGACATCGGAAGTTAACATTACGTCTTGCAATTTAGAGCACATGTACACACTAACCAAAGAAACACAAACACATACCACAGGTGTAACCTCTTTCTGCTCCAATTTAATCTCTTTGCTTGAATCTTGATTCTTGGAGACATTCTTGTTTGCAAACATTCCCATAATGCCTTTGGGTTGCTTAGAGGTGGGTTTAGAGGCCAGATTAGAATGGTTTGCTTTGATTTGCTCCGTCTCTGGTGGTGGGGCCTGTGTCGTCTCACAGGCCTGCTGCACCTCTGCCGAGGACCTAGGCACCGCATCAGCACAACGAATTGCACTGTACCTGCAAATAGATATTATGTTCTGATAAATAGCCTAGGTCACTAAACCTTTGAATATTTCGCCAAAATTTCTCAATCTATTATTTTCACTTTAAGTGTAAATACCGATGTACCTGCTGCAATTTCTTAGATTCTCTTTCACAGCGTCATAATCAGCACTGTACAGAGGACCACTGTCTTTCAGCACAGCCTTCTGAACACTGTACACATGTACGCTGACCGTCAGGCTCATCTTTGACTTCGCATCTAGAAAGGATGACAGATTGTGTTTTGGTGACCATTTCAGAACACTTCATATTCATCTTGATGAGAAGGAAACACCATAACAAATCAAGTCAGGAAATGAGGCAGGTGAACAGAACCCTAGTAAGTTAGGTGAATCTTTCCTTTCAAGCGCAATTCGATACACATTCATTGTAGATATGCCTTCGGAAGGTATTCCTACCTAGACTTATTCCACATTTGTGTTACACCCCAAATTCAAAATGGATGAAATATATCTACACAAAATACCCCATAATGACAATGTGAAAATTAAGACATTTTTGCAAATGTATTGAAAATAAAATACAGAAATCTAATTTACACAAGTGCTCACACCCCTGAGTAAAGACTTTGTAGAAGCACCTTTGAGTCTTTCTGGGTAAGTCCCTCGGAAACATTCACTTCTTGGTAAGCAACTGCAGTGTACATTTGGCCATGTGTTTTAGGTTATTGTCCTGCTGAAAGCTGAATTAATCTCCCAGTGTCTGGTGGAAAGCAGACAACCAGGTTTTCCTCTAGGATTTTTCCTGTGCTTAGCTCCATTGTTATTTTTTTTATCCTGGAAAAACTCCCCAGTCCTTAACGATTACAAGCATACCCATAACATAATGCAGCCACCACTATGCTTGAAAATATGGAGAGTGGTACTGTGTAATGTGTTGTATTTGCCCCAAACATAACACTTTCTATTCAGGAATATAAAAGTGAATTGCTTTGCCACATTTTCTGCAGTATAACTTTTTATTCTGTACAGCCTCCCTTATTTTCAGTCTGAATATTAGGTTAATATTGTGGAGTAACTACAATGTTGATCCAGCCTCAGTTTTCTCCCATCACAGCCATTATACTCCAACTGTTTAAAAGTCACCATTGGCCTCATGGTGAAATACCCAAGCGTTTTCCTTTCACCTGTATCTTTGTAGAGACACCATCCACTGCTTTTTTAAAACTTCTACCCAGCTACCAATAGGTGCCCTTCTTTGCGAGGCATTGGACAACCTCCCCTGGTCTTTGCGGTTGAATCAGTGTTTGATATTCACTGCTCGACTGAGGGACCTAATTGTATATGTGGGGTACAGAGATGAGGTAGTCATTCAATGTTAAAGACTATTATTGCACAAAGAGTGAGTCCATGCAACTTATTAAGCACATGTTCACTCCTGTTTATAACAAAAGGGGTTGCATACTATTGACTGCCGACAGTTCAGCTTAATTTTTTTATTAATTTGTCAAAATAGCAAAAAACATAATTCCACTTTGGCACTATGGGGTATTGTGTGTAGAACTGAGACAAACAAACACATCACAATTTCATACATTTTAAACTCAGGCTGTAAGACAAAATGTGGAAAAAGACAAGGAGTGTGAATACCTTCTGAAGACACTGAAGATACTGATAGTTTCAAACAATCTGGTTTGATTTAGCTTTTTGTCCCCCCCCCACACTGATTAACTTGTAATTTTAGGAACAGCAAAAATAGTTTGAGCAAGCAATATGTCAATATCTTTATATTGGCTTTGTCACTAATGTATTTCAATCACCATTTTATTTCAGCGGGCTCGATCTCGCTTTGAAAAAACTTTAAGCCAATTCCCAATGATATTGGGCCGGATGCTAATATGGGAAAACTGCTGAATGATCAGAGAAATTATAGTCAAAGCTTTTCTTTTAGGCTATTTACAGAAAAAGAAGTCCTGGACGCTTTGCTAGCAATAGACAATAAATCCACAGGGGCCGACCAATTGGATCCCGGTCTGCTTTAGTGTGCAGGGCCCATCATTGTTGGCTTAATATCCCACATTAAACATTGTTATCACAAGAAAGAAAAAGCACAACAAAAAAAAAGTATAGAAATCAGCTTGTGCTGCCACTCCATAAGGGCACGGATAGCAGTGATCTTAAATCATTGTTCCCCCCATTTCAAGGCTTCCTTGTCGAGATAAGATTCTTGAATCTTTGGTCAAAATGTACAACTTTGCTCTTTTTTAAAATATTTTTTATCTGAGAAATGTATTTAGAATGTAAACCAATCAGGGTTTAGGCCTGGGCATAACACCATCACAGCAACCATTTTAGTTGTTCATGATCTTATCCATGCTTTAGACACTAAAAAGAAATGCTGCTTTGTTTGTGGACCTGTCAAAAGATTTGATTCTGTTGATCAGGCCATTTTATTGAATAAGTTGTCCTCGATAGGCATGAGCTCTGACGGCTGTTCATGGTTTCATGATTATCTAAGTGACAGAACTCAGGCCATCGTGATTGATGGGGTTAAGCATGAATTTCCTGACGTACATAAAGGTGTACCACAGCGGGTGTTTTTGGGCCAGTTTCCCCCCCCCCCACTATTTATATGTACACACCATTGGTCAATCTGCACTTCCTCTACAGTGCATTCGGGAAAGTATTTAGACAGATTCACTTTTTTCACATTTTGTTACGTTACAGCATTATTCTAAAATGGATGAAAAAAAACTAATCCTCAGGCCTCCCGAGTGGCGCGGTGGTCAAAGGCACTGGGTCGCAGTGCTAGCTGTGCCACTAGAGATTCTGGGTTGGAGTCCAGGCTCTGTCGCAGCCGGCCACGACCGGGAGACCCACGACCGCACAATTGGCCCAGCATCGTCCGGGTTTGGCGGCAAGAATGTCCTTGTCCCATCGCGCTCTAGCGACTCCTGTGGCGCGCCGGGCACAGTGCACGCTGACACAGTCGTCAGGTGTACAGTGTTTCCTCTGACACATTGGTGCGGCTGGCTTCCGGGTTAAGCGAGCAATGTGTCAAGAAGCAGTGCAGCTTGGTTGGGTTGTGTTTCGCCTCTCTCGAGTCCGTACGGGAGTTGCAGCAATGAGACAAGACTAACTACCAATTGGATCCCACGAAAAGGGGGGCAAAAAAAATAATTTAAATAACTTTCCTCAAACTACACACAATACAAAAACAAGTTTGACATTTTGGAAAATGTATTACAAATAAAAACTGAAATATATATATTTTTTTACTTAAGTATTCAGACCCTTTGCTATGAGACTCAAAATTGAGGTCAGGTGCATCCTGTTTCCATTGTTCATCTTTGAGATGTTTCTACAACTTGGAGTCCACCTGTGGTAAATTCAATTGATTGCACATGATTTGGAAAGGCACACACTGGTCTATATAAAAGGTCCCACAGTTTACAGTGCATGTCAAAGCAAAAACCAAGCCATGAGGTTGAAGGAACTGTCCGTAAAAGCTCAGAGACAGGATTGTTCGAGGCACAGATCTGGGGAAGGGCACAAAAACATTTCTGTAGCATTGAAGGTCCCGAAGAACACATTGGCCATCATTCTTAAATGGAAGAAGTTTGGAACCACCAAGACTCTTCCTAGAGCTGGCCGACCGGCCAAACTGAGGAATCGAAGGTGGTCAGGGAAGTGACCAAGAACCCAATGGTCACTCTGATAGAGCTCCAGCGTTCCTCTGTGGGGATGGGAGAATCTTCCGGAAAGACAACCATCTCTGCAGCACTCCAACAATCACACCTTTATGGTAGAGTGGCCAGACAGAAGACACTCCTCAGTAAAAGGCACATGACAGCCCGCTTGGAGTTTGACAAAAGGCACCTAAAGGACTCTGACCATGCGAAACAAGATTCTCTGGTCTGATGAAACCAAGATTGAACTATTTGGCCTGAATGCCAAGTGTCACGTCTGGAGGAAACCTGGCACCATCCCTACGGTAAAGCATGGTGGTGGCAGCATCATGCTGTGGGGATGTTATTCAGCGGCAGGGACTGGGAGACTAGTCAGGATCCAGGCAAAGATGAACGGAGAAAATTACAGAGACCCTTGATGAATACCTGCTCCAGAGTGCTCAGGATCGCAGACTGGGGTAAAGTTTCACCTTCCAACAGGACAATGACCCTAAGCACACAGCCAAAACAATGCAGGAGTGGCTTCGGGACAAGTCTCTGAATGTCCTTGAGTGGCCCAGCCAGAGCCCAGACATGAACCTGATCAAACATCTCTGTAGAGACCTGAAAATAGCTGTGCAGCAACACTCCCCACCCAACCTGGCAGAGCTCGAGAGGCTCTGCAGAGAAGCAGGGGATAAGCTCCCCAAATACAGGTGTGCCAAGCGTGTGGCATCATACCCAAGGAGACTCGAGGATGTAATCGCTGCAAAAGGTGCTTCAACAATGTACTGAGTAAAGGGTCTGAATACTTATGTAAAATGTCATATTTCAGTATTTAATAAATTATCAAAAAATTCTATACCCCATAATGACAAAGCAAAAACAGGTTGTGTCTGTAGATTGATAAGGAATACATTTTTTTATAATCCTGGAATGTAACAAAATGTGGAAAAAATCAAGGGGTCTGAATACTTTCCGAATGCACTGTATATGCGGATGATACTAGTATGTATGCCATTTCCCCGACTGTTGATCTGGCTGTGTCAAAACTAGTCAGAATTTATAGCTGTGCAGGAATCCCTTGACGATTTAAAACTTGTGCTTAATACGGGCAAAACAAAATATGTTTTTAAAACTCTCATAAGAATGTTTCAGATGAACTACATGTTCACTCATTAGATGGCTCACCAATCACACCTGTTCCCGCATATAAATACTTAGGCATTTGGATCAGTGGAGGACGACTCATAATAATGGCTGGTAATGGACCTAATGCAATGGCATCAAACACCTGGAAACCATGCGTTTGATACCATTCCACTGATTCCGCTCCAACCATTACCACAAGCCAGTTCTCCCCAATTAAAGTACCACCAACCTCCTTTGATTTGGATCGATATGGAGTTGACGTAAAAAATAATAAAAATAAACATTTTGACGAGTTGGTTAAGTCAAGATTTAACGTTGTCTTTTTCTACCTAAACAGATCATGCCCCTAAGCAGTAGGAAGCAGATTATTCAGTCAATCTTTATCTGTTCTTGATTATGGTGATATTATTTATCAAAGTGCAGCTGCTGCTACTCTGAAACCTTTGGATGCCCTTTTCTGATACTCACCACTGCATCCTGTATCAAAAGGTTGGCTGAACTTTGCTAAAGACCCGTCGATCTCTACATTGTTTAGAAGGCCCTACTTCATAAACGTCCGTCTTATCGAACTTTGCTGCTGAAGTATATGTATCAGAGTTACTTAACCCGGTCACATGATTGCTTAACTCGAGGTTCCTAGGGTCTCCGACTACGTAAGTCTACTTTTAGTTTTAATGCACTGTATTCCTGGAACAAAATTCAAAATACATTTCATGTTGATGTTCTGGTGCCATTGGGGCAATTTAAAGCTTTGATTGGGGACTTATTTGGGGAGGAATGTAACTATTTTTCTGGTTGATTTGTAATGTTTTATCTGTGCTTCCCATGACTGTTTATACAGACACACACACAGTACCAGTCAAAAGTTTGGACACCTACTCATTCAAGGGTTTTTCTTTGTTTTTACTATTTTCTACATTGTAGAATAAAATTGAAGACATCAAAACTATGAAAACACATATGGAATCATGTAGTAACCAAACAGTGTTAAATCAAAATATATTGTAGATTCTTCAAAGTAGCCACCCTTTGCCTTGATGAAAGCTTTGCACACTCTTGGCATTCTCTCAACAAGCTTCCCACATATGCTGAGCACTTGTTGGCTGCTTTTCCTTCACTCTGTTGTCCTACTCATCCCAAACCATGTCAATTGGTTTGTGGTTGGGTGATTGTGGTGGCCAGGTCATCTGATGGAGCACACTATCACTCACCTTCTGTGGTCAAATAGCCCTTACACAACCTGGTGGTGTGTTTTGGTACATTGTACTGTTGGAAAAACAAATGACAGTCCCACTAAGAGCAAACCAGATGGGATGGCGTATCGCTGCAGAATACTATGGTGGCCATGCTGTTTAAGTGTGCCTTGAATTTGAAATAAATCAGATTTATTTGGGCTGCAGTTCATTTCCAATTTCTGAGGCTGGTAACTAATGAACTTATCCTCTGCAGCAGCGGTAACTCTGGGTCTTCCTTTCCTGTGGCGGTCCTCATGAGAGACAGTTCCATAATAGCGCTTGATGGTTTTTGAGACTGCACTTGGAGAAACTTTCAACATTTTCCAGATTGACTGACCTTTGTGACTTCAAGTAATGACGGACTGTGGTTTATTTTTGCTTATTTGAGCCGTTCTTGAAATAATATGGACTTGGTCTTTTACCAAATAGGGCTACCTTCTGTATACCAAACCTACCTGTCACAACACAACTGATTGGCTCAAACGCATTAAGGACAGAAATTCCACAAATGAACTTTTAACAAGGCACACCTGTTAATTGAAATGCATTCCAGGTGACTACCTCATGAAGCAGTTGATGTCTTCACTATTATTCTACAATGTAGAAAATAGTAGAAATAAATAAAAACCCTTGAATGAGTAGGTCCAAACTTTTGACTGGTACTGAGTGTGTATATTAGAGGTCGACAGATTATGATTTTTCAACGCCTATACCAATTATTGGAGGACCAAAAAAAGCTGATACCGATTAATCGGTCGATTTTTATATAGATAGATATATCTATCTTATCTATGTGTGTAATAATGACAATTACAACAATAATGAATGAACACTTTTATTTTAACTTAATATAATACATAAATAAAATCAATTTAGTCTCAAATAAATAATGAAACATGTTCAATTTGATTTAAATAATGCAAAACTAGTGTTGGAGAAGTAAAAGTGCAATATGTGCCATGCTCAGAACATATGAAAGCTGGTGGTTCCTTTTAACGAGTCTTCAATATTCCCAGTTAAGATTCCCAATATTCCCAGTTCGCAACAAGCCAGGCGGCCCAAACTGCTGCATATACCCTGACTCTGCTTACACTGAACACAAGAGAAGTGACACAATTTCAGGCACCGCATTGATTATATGCAGCGCAGGACAAGCTAGTTAAACTAGCAATATCATCAACCATGTGTAGTTAACTAGTGATTATGTTAATATTGATAGTTTTTTTTATAAGATAAGTTTAATGCTAGCTAGCAACTTACCATGGCTCCTTGCTGCCTGCACTCACGTAACAGGTGGTCAGCCTACCAGGTAATCTCCTCGTGGAGTGCAATATAAATCGGCCATAATTGGCAATTGTTATGAAAACTTGAAATTGGCCATTCCGATTAGTCGGTCGACCTCTAGTGTGTGTATATTCATGTTGTATCATGCAGAGCATATTTGAAAAAATAATACCCAGGTGTCAATAGGTCTTCCCTGGTAAAATAAAAGGCTAAATACAAAAAAATATCAATTCTACCACAGCTTTAGATTTCACCCAGTCTCAAAAGCTAATAGTTCTGATAATTTGGAACTTGCATAATGATTGCTGTCCTCGTCATGAAATTACAACTTTACCCTGTTTATGTAAAAATGACCAAATGCACTTGTAGATCAATGTCCTACATAGTTACAAGCATAAAAGGTTTGATAGGCTACAGGCTACAGAAGGAGAGGACGCATCAATTCAGTCAACAGATTTGAGGTATTTTCAGAATAAGACAGAAAATAGTATGATTCATAGCTTTTGAATCCATTTTCTGACCAATGAATACTTCATTCGGATCGGTTTGGACTCCAGCGGACCGATGCGCTCATATCTTAAACATTTGAAACGGTATCGATGCATATGGGTGAATTGTTAAATCCTTACAACTTACCCTCCAGCTGATCCTCTCGCACTACTGACACCTTGTGACTCTGAAAAGAAAGCATAAAAAAAAAACATTGAAAAGACCTAAGCACTGCATATAACACTGGAACTAAAACAAAGTAAGAATCCTAAGTCCAAATAGGCTTACTGCTTGCTGTATGTCATGTTCTGAAGGGGCATGGTGAGCAGTTGTGTGCATTGTGCATAAACATTGGCGTTTTGGCTTGTTCTCTTACCGTAGTACCATTCTCAACAAACTTGCCAGACACAAGGTAGGTAGCATGGAGCCGAGCAGAGCCTTCTTTCCTCTTTTGATCCAAGTAATGGTAGAGCATTCTGAAATAGACACATTGTGGTGGAACCATAGACTCATTTACAGGTGGTGGTTTAAACACAACAAAACGTTGGGAGGCAAGTAATGTGGGTGGTTCTGGATAATGTTACTCACTGTTTGGCTAGGTTGACATGGACCCCAAGGGTGAGACTCAGCCATTTGTAGGTCACCTGTTTGAACACACACAAGAGAACACAACAGTCTGTTGTCAACATAGATATGGCCGGGATGCACTAAACTCGGTTAACCGAGAACAAAAGTATTGCGTAATTGGTCAGACGTTTACGCAGCTAACGTGGTCTGTCCACGAGAGATTAGGGATGCATAACTAACTACAGTACCTAAGTAACGACGTAATTTACACCACAACAATGTATTTAATCCTGACAACTTCGCAAGCTCTGGTGTATTCCGATCTTCTAGGATTGCAGCTCCAACCTTCCCCAATTCAACAAACTGTAGCTAGTTAGCTAGTCTCAAAATGTGGGGCCTGCTGATGCTGTCCAAACCCACTGCACCATTCAAGCTGGGCGAGTGATGGCTAAAGTTAGCTAGCCAGCCTGAGCACAGTCAGATAGCTGCTGTAGCTAACTTCTATTGGCCCCAGCAGCAAGCTAACAGTAGGTGGATAGATCGAGATATATTAGTTAACTAGGTGACTTACGATTTTATTCTGGTCGTTGACAAATTCATCAATATTATCCAAGTAAAGGTCATCCATTGCAATGTATGAAGCTTACGAGTCGATAGCTCTTCTACCTCCGTTTCTGTTTCAGGCGGGAAGGGAAGACACTGACGTCACGGACGCGCTTTATTTACTTTCTTTCATCCGTTAGCGTGGGATGTGTTCAAGAGCATCAAGGGTTCGGGGTCTGTGCATTGCATTTGTACGGAATCATCATGACACACAAAGTTGATGCTATATCACATTGGTCCCTTGTAAAATGGACAGTTTTATAAACTCATTTATTAACACAGATGTTATTGCTACCCAGCTGAATTGCAAAAATATTCCACAAGCCTGGGTGACAGCCCAGGACATTTGCAAGATCCACTGTCACCCTCTTGTCAAGGTTGAATAAAGTTTAAACACCTATTTGAAATAACACGACAGACTATCAAGGCAAACAAATGCATGATGTCATACATTACAGTTGTAATAGGCTAAATAAACTCAATCAAGAAGGTTTTCCCTGCTTTCCATTGCTTTCACGTGAACCATCTTGCAGCCTACTTTTTCTTCATACTCCTCAGCAAAGTCAAAGCCTCTTCCTTGAAAAACACCCCTGCCCTCTAAGACGCTGGTTACAAAACAAACAGGATTACATATTCAACTAATACTATTACATACAATAGATATGCACTTCATGTAATCGATGAGGATAAAAATAGGTTTAGTAGGCCTACCTACTTAGAGGGATTTCGCTGATTGTTGTCCTCTCCTTTATTTGTATAAGCATCTCTTCAACTATTTCCCCTCTCTTCTGTATTGGTCTCAGAAGATAGATTTCCAATCTGAGAATTAAAGGTTGTTGTTTCATTATTAAATACGGATGACTGCCATTACATTTGAATGCAGATACCTCGTGACAGATAAAATCACATGTTGACATCTTCATTAGGCACATCCTTCAATAGTTATTCACATAGCTCACCTTTTGTCCCCCCCTCTTCTATATGGTTTCTCTATGCAATCAAGATTAGGTTTGGGATTTCTTTAAACTTGGAGATTCTTGAGTGTTTGTTCCAACATTCTCATCACATGTTCTATTCCTGTATGACACACATTTACATTACTTAAGGTATTGCAGTGTAGCATTGAAATTGTACAAAATTGCTTTGACTCGTAGAAAAACTCGACTTCAAGTAATCATAAAAGGGCCCTCACCAGCAGGTTCTGCAATGTTTGGCAACCAATATTTTTTATTTTATTTATCCGTTATTTTACCAGGTAAGTTGACTGAGAACATGTTCTCATTTACAGCAACAACTTGGGGAAAGGTTACAGGGGAGAGGAGGGGGATGAATGAGCCAATCGTAAACTGGGGATATATTAGGTGACCGTGATGTTTGAGGGCCATATTGGGAATTTAGCCAGGACCACAGGGTTAACACCCCTACTCTTACGATAAGTGCCATGGGATCTTTAATGACCTCAGAGAGTCAGGCCACCCGTTTAACGACCCATCCGAAAGACGGCACCCTGCACAGAGCAGTTTCCCCAATCACTGCCCTGGGGCATTGGGATATTTTTTTTTAGACCAAAGGAAAGAGTGCCTCCTACTGGCCCTCCAACACCACTTCCAGCAGTATCTGGTCTCCCATCCAGGGACTGACCAGGACCAACCTGCTTAGCTTCAGGACCAAACCTGCTTAGCTTCAGAAGTGCCAGCAGTGGCATGCAGGGTGGTATGCAACTGGCTATAGCAATTTATAGCCTCTGAATTTTCCTGGAATTGAATTTGACTCATTTTTCTCAAACTCTTTGACTTGTCAGATAGATGGTATTCAGATTCATTGTGTAAATCTATCACCTGAGAACAAGTGAACTATTATACTCATGTCACCATACTGTACATAGGCATGTTAAACAAAGCAAATAACTATAGTCTTGAATATCACGAAAGAGACCATGACAATCACCTGTCACAAATACAGGTTGGTGGCATCTTAATTGGGGAGGGCAGGCTCATGGTACTGGCTAGAGCGGAATGGTATCAAATGGTTGTGTTTGATGCCATTCGCGCTGTTCCTACCATTATGAACAAGTGGAGGCTCCTCAATGGAAGAGGACCATCAGTGAATTTCATTTTTTTTTTTATTAGTAAAACTGAGACAGTTTAACTTTTTCTTAAAATGAAGCAGCAAGAGTCCATTTTTCTTCATTAGCAAATGTAGCTGGGTAGTTTGGTTACTCAAACACCTGGCTTTAACAGAGGGATGCCATGTTAACTAGCTTGCTATGACTATCCAACAAAACACTAGAACTCTTCGAAGGTAAGCTTTTGGTTTTACAAATTGCCACCGGGGTCCGCTGGCGTAACTGCTTACTGACTGTACACTAACGTTGCTGCATGATTGTGTGGTTACTAATAACGTTAGTTCTATTAGCTATGCTGACTAGGACGTTACTTTAGCTATTATGGGGACAACGATGTAGGCTGTGTGTAGCGGTTATGACATGATTTGGAATATTCCCCCCCCCCCCCCCCCCCCCCCATGCAGCTGATGTGTTCTTTTGTGGATTTCAATGAAGGGGAAAGGTGAAAGCGCATCAAGGCGAGAAGGAATACAACGAGGCTGCTATGAAAGTGCACTTGTTTATTCATGCTGATGATTCTGTTGAAAAACATTAAATTGAAGAAAACAGGGATACATTTTTTTTTTTTAAAGAATGTCCAATAGAAACTGTTGGACTAATGATTGCACCCTAGATAAGGTAGCTGCAGGCAAGGCAGTTTCAAATGAGTCACCAATATCAAATTACATAAACTAAGTTGTAGCAATGTCATGGTGGGGATAGGAAACATTTGAGAATACTGTAGTAGCCTAAACCCATCGATGTTACATTGAACTGGGTGAATAGAATATGAATGACATCATCCAACATGCTGTAAGAGGACATGCTCATGAAAAAAAATGTATCCTCCTCCCTCATCATAAACGGCACTGTTATGAAAAGTCCTTCCCTCAGCAGCCACCACAAAAAAAATGGCTCCTCATTTTGGAAGGTGTCATCTGATGACCATTGTGATCTTCAAAATCTTTCATCTCCAGAGATCATCAATAAAAGGCACCTTAGGAATTTATTTTTACCTAGAGAAAGATGAATGTTCAACAATTAGTTTCAATATCAAAAGTGATTAGACCAAAATGCAGTGTTAACAAAATATTGAAATGAAAACAAAGACTGCAGTCATATTTAACTTTCCAGGTGAATGCAAACCCAAAATGTGGATTCAATTGTTTTTGCATTTGAACCTGTCATTTGGAATCAACACATAATATCAAAAGGAGGTTTCACAACGTCTGGTGCCAGTTTCCTAAACACAGAAAGCCTAGTCGTGGACTAAAAAGTATTTACAATGGAGAGTCTATTGAGGATGTATTTTAGTCAAGGCTTAATCTGAGTCTTGGAAACCAGCCCCTGATGTCTTCTTGCACCTAATTCTAAATACCCAGCCTTTCCTGGAGGAAGTCAGTCAGCAGTACGGGGGTCACCTGGATGGGAATACAATGAATGATAAGAAAATATTGAAGTTAATAAAATCTGTTAATACTTAATGGCTTCACATAAGTAGAGTTAACATACCACTTCCCCCGTGTGGTCAGTGGGTTGGAGTGAATAACAAGCTCACTGAGCATAGGAAAACAGTGCTTCTTCCTCAACAATCTGGAGGCAATAACGAGACAAGGGACTTCACTGACTCGCAGTATATATAGTCTTCCTGAAATATATCTTGACAATGTACATACCTTATGATCAGCCACATTGAGGAAACAAAGCTCTGGTAGTAGCAAACCGTACGCTCCATACAATTGCTCTGTCCTCAGCTCCAGCGTCAAGGAATATGTGAGTGGGGGAATCGTTTTTGGATTGACCACTCATCCTATACGAGAAAAAACTAGTACATGTTGGTTTTATAGAGCATGAAGTAGTAATAAAAAGCAAAGTGAGCAAAATCAACTTTATACAAGCCAGCTATGTTATTTTGACAATATAGTATACCAACCATTAATGTATTCAGTCTCCAACCCCTCAAGAGACAGGATTCCCGAAGTCCTGTTCAATCACAATTTTGTTCCAGACACACCTGCTGGTGTTACAAATATCCCTTCTGTTGCAGGTTCCTCAGTAACACCTTTGGTACTACTGAGATGTGGTTCTCCTGCAGGTATAAATGCTGTAGTCTAAAACAGACAATGACCTACACTGAGTTCACAAAACATTAAGTGCACTTTCCTAATGTTAAGTTCCACCATTACCACACCCTGTTCAAAGGCACTTCAATATTTTTTGTCTTGCCCATTCACCCTTTGAATGGCACACATAGACAATCCATGTTTCAATTGTCTCAAAGCTTAAATATCCTTCTTTAACCTGTCTCCTCCCCTTCATCTACACTGATTGAAGTGGATCTAACAATTGAAATCAATAAGGGATCATAGCATTCACCTGGTCAGTCTAGGTCAGTGGTTCCCAACTCCAGTCCTTCAGTTACCCCAAAATCACAAATTTTTGTTGTAGCCCCGGACAAGCACACCTGATTCAACTCATTGAGGGCCTGAGTTGTCAGGTGTGTTGTCAAATTGAATCAGGTGTGCCTGTCCAGGGCTACAATAAAAATGTGTACTGTTGGGGATACTTGAGGACCGGCGTTGAGAACCACTGGTATATGTCATGGAAGAGCAGGTGTTCTCAATGTTTTGTACACTCAGTGTATTACCACGGCAGTTTACAGATATGCAGGTAGGTGTGCATTATGTAATGTACTACACTGTTTTCTTCCATTTACCATACTGTGGACAGGAATAATACTATGTTTTGAAACTATGTCTGACCTTTTCAGGTTGGCAAGGCTTCTGAAGACACCAGGGGACAGCTTATTGTCATCTACTGTAGCATCAGTTTGAAATCACATGCCATTATCCTTTGCCCTATTCAGTAGGAGTAAATATGAACATATTCCACACACTTCTAGAATTCTAAAAGTTACTTAAGTGTCTATTGTCTATCACTATTAGCAGGTATTCTGTTCAAAAGTGTATGAAGGGAGAACACTTGGTAAATTTCTCCTCTTTGTCATCCTATACTGCCACCCAGTGGAATGTAAGGTACTACACCGACTTTTACCAGATAACAAATCATAAGAGCCACATTTCTGAGCACTTGCACACCAGGAAGCCACTTGTTTCATTCTAGTGGTTAAACTCTGTTGAGCAGGAAGGTTTCATCTATGGCTGAGGGAACTAAACCAGAAAACTGCACTTACCTACAGTTTAAAATCTACAATAAAAACAATGTGATTCCAATATGAACATGAACTCACAGCTGTGAGGGATCATGGCGAGGGGCAGCCCTGTTGGGAGGAAGGCCTGAAGCTGATTTTGTTTTGCATGTTATTTTGGCATTAATACGTGTCACATATACGTTTGCAAACTATGTAAAAATATATATCATTGAGTTAATACAAACATGGTCTCTTTTTTTTTGTTTTCATGAGTAAGGCAGCTCCAAAATGCAGGTGTTTCAGCCTAGCTCAGTGCTTTCTGTGGTGGTGGGGCAAGCCAGCAGAAAATATGGAGAATTGCGCCATGATTGGCTCAGTGTTCTGTCACTCATGGGGACACTATGTCACCGCCAAGTCTTAAGGGTAGAGCTAGAACAATCTAGCCCCGTGGGTGCTGCCATAGAGTTACATTAGAAGTGCCCATCCAAGAAGAGTTAAGGTCATTGACCACAGATAAAATTACGGCAAATCACGTTATATGTACAGAAACTTTGATTGGACTGATCATGTCAACATCATACTTTCAAAATCTTAGCTAGCAGTCATCATTAATCAAATCGACAATCTACTGGCAAATCCTTGTCATCTGAAGTGAAATAATGAAGAGAAATTTAGATAAAACGTATCGTTGCTCATCGGCCATTGAACATAAACATTACACAACAAGTTGAAAATCGCAAATTCAACAATGAGTGGTTTGGAAGGAATCCGTGACAGTGGCTAACTGCAAGCATTGCAAAGCAATCAGTAGCCTGCTATTCGGTGGAGTGGCTGTGTGGTCCCATATCTGGGATTAAGGGGCTCTTTTCCAAGTTTAAAATGATAAACATTCAACATTGGCCAATGCTGTCAATGAAGCATGATTTGTGCTGCGCTCAAAACAACTGTTAACTCGGAACTGCGAAAACTTGACTTCAGTGAGTTCAAGACAACTGGGAAGTCGGGAATAAACGAGCTCCGACTGGGAAAATACGTTTTGAACGGTCATCCAACTCAGAATTGTAAATCCAACCTCTTTCTAGCGCTACGACCTGAAGATCATGACGTCATCATGATTCAACAATGTTTTTTTATGAGTTCCCAGTAGTTTTGAAATCATTTTTTTTATGGTGCTGCATAAATGATGTAATATACCAGGGAGATATGTATACCGTAGCTAAGAAAGTAATACTAAGTGCATGTTGTGTAGTAAGATGTTAGTAGCCCATGTGCCTCACCCTAATAATTTGGTCTATTTACACCTCTTAATTTTGCCTGCTTTTCTGACTTGGTGGTGCACATGTAGCCTATAACCTGTTTTAGAGAAATGTAATCATCGAAAATTGTAATAGCTTTCGATAACGACACAGGGTGAGACCCAGATGCAAACACAGGAGGCAGATGCGTCAAGTCTCTGATATTTATTAGACAACAAGGGGCAGGCAAGAGGCAGATCGAGGACAGGCAAAAGTTCATAAATCAGGTCAGAGTCCAAATGGTACAGGGTGGCAGGCAGGCTCAAGGTCAAGGCCGGCTGAATGGTCAGGCAGGCAGGCTGTGTCAGGGCAGGCAAGAGGTCAGAACCGGGATGACTATAAAACAGAGACTAAGAAAAAACAGGAGTTCGGAAAAACACTCTAAGCAAGACAAGACACACTGGCGACAGACAAACGGAGAACACAGGATTAAATACACTGGGAATAATGGGGAAGATGGGTGACTCCTGGAGGGGGGGTGGAGACAATCACGAAGACAGGTACAACAGATCAGGGTGTGACACTTTCATTGTCTGCTTATATACCCCCTTTGTTTATCCTAGGGTTCTGACTTGGTGAACAGGTAGAACACTGTAAGAATGGCCCATGTTCTGAATTCTGTAACTGTACATTTCAAAAGTGCTGAACAAATAGTTATATTGACTGCTGTTGGGACAGCTTTATGTAGGCCCTAACGGTTTGTGGGCACCGTTTGTCAGCGTTATAGTGCAATTAATGTATTGTTTAGTATTGTGTAGTGGCTTTGTTGGCATGCATCCCACTTCCATCCTATACTAAAATCGCCACTGAGTAGGCAACCTATGTTTGTTGTGAGCTGATTAAATATTTACACAACTTACTTTCCGATGTTATTTTCTCCCCCATAACTGTAACCAGCCATATATATATATATATAAATAACATTTAAAAAATACACTTTTCAGGATGTGGGAATTTGTAGGTATCCTAGCAACACGGCAACATTTGCAGTCTCGTACCACATTCCCGCCAGCGGTTGGCGGTATAGAATGATTTTGGTCTCTTTTGCGGCGCTACTGACGTTCCACAGCACAAGCGATGAGCCAACTACTTCTATTTCACGACACGCTTCCAAATTTGCGTACAAATTGTTTAAGAGAGAGCTAAACTTTGACCGTTTTAACTGGGTCTCACGACACAACGGTGTGATTTGTAGCCTAAAAAGCCAGCTCCCGTAAGTATGTGTTTCGACTAATTTCGACGTTAGGCTAGTATTATCTTTTTGCATGTTGTTTATTATTTTTATTGAACGTCCGCTGTCGCGATATAACAGCATAATGTTAGCCGATTAAACTGAGAATCAGTGTTTTCATGTCCAGGCAGGGAATATTGTGAAATTTGTGTCTAAGGTGATTTGTCATGTGTGTAAGTAATCCCTCTGTTTGCAGGAACCAGGACATTTAGCTATGGGGAATACCTCATCAAGGAGTTATTTCCCGGGAATCAAAATGCAACCTGCTAAAACGACTCTGTTCAAACGGGAGCAAACTGGGACGACATACAGAATACCAGCTCTCATCTACCTAAAAGAGAGTCAGACGTTCCTTGCCTTTGCAGAGAAGCGCTCTTCCCCCAGTGACATTGATGCAAAACTTATTGTTATGAGGAGAGGCACTCAACAAAATGGATCCACTCAGGTAAATGTCGACTTCAAATCTAAACACATCATAGTCATAATACACAGTTGAAGGTTTTCATGTTTAATTTAGTTGAGTTACATGCATACATTTTTTATTTCTTATTGATGATTGTTTCAATACTTTCACATTGTTCCCCAGTGGTCAGAATCCCAGGAGCTATTATCAGCATGTTTACCAGACCACCGCACCATGAACCCCTGCCCGGTGTATGAGAAGAATACCAAGACTCTATTCCTATTTTTCATCTGCATTTTGGGTAACACTCCAGAGCACCATCAGATCTGTACAGGCAAGAATAAGGCACACCTGTGTTACATCACCAGTAATGATGAGGGCCAGAGCTGGAGCCAGACAAAGGACTTGACAGAGAGTGTGATAGGCAAAACGGTCAGAAGGTGGGCTACATTTGCTGTGGGACCAGGCCATGGCATTCAAATGGAGAGTGGAAGATTGATCATTCCTACCTATGCCTATTATATCCACTGCAAATGCTTCTCCTTCCCCTTCCCCTTCACGGTACAACCACATGCTCTCTCAATATACAGTGACGACTTCGGTCAGACATGGCAAAGGGGCAGGATGCTTCAAAGAAAGTCCTGTGAATGTGAGATGGCAGAGATCATAGACCACGAGGGCAGCAGTCACCTGTACTGCAACGCCCGCCATAGAGGTCACAGAGTGGAAGCTTTGAGTGAGAGCAGTGGGGTTTACTTTGACAAGCCCCGCTTGGCTCCAAGGTTAGTGGAGCCGTGCCACGGTGGTTGCCAAGGCAGTGTGATTGGCTTCCCTGCCCCTGAGCAAGGTGAAGAGGGTATGGGTGGTACCACATCACCACCACTGGCCTCAGACACGCAAACCTGGCTACTCTTCACCCACCCGACCAATAAGAGGACGAGGAAAGACTTGGGAGTGTATTTGAACCGTTCCCCACTGCACACGTCAGGTTGGGACCAGCCCTGGATCATCCACAGTGGACCCAGTGGCTACTCAGACCTGGCCTACATTGAGGACACGGAGCACTTTGCTTGCCTGATGGAATGTGGTGAGAATAGTGAGCTTGAACAGATTGCCTTTGTGTCTTTTCCCCTCAGTGATGTCATGCAGACCGTTGACGAGAAAGGAAATACCTTCTAGTTTGTTGTTTTTATTTAAGTACTACACTCCAATTCCAATCAGATTCAGTGGTCAGTTGAGGCACACAATCATCTTTATCCTCAATTTATATAAAATGAAGCAATGTGAAAATAATGAAACATGATAATTTATATCAAAGTCGTTTCGTGTAAAAAAGGCAACTGACGCTACGATTTCTTGAAATGCGATCATAGTTAAATCAAATGTAATATAATATGTAGATGTGATCATTTTATGAAGTCTGACTGTATGCACTGCAATGCATGCTGTCATTGGATGCTAATCTCTAAGCAGTGGTCTATTTAAATGGCATACTTTTTACTTGCAGTTGTACAATGAAACTCCTTTCACCTCAATGTAGAGTCATGCAATTCCCTATGTTTGCCAAGCACCCTTTGAAGACTACAACCACCTACAGGCCACGATCAGGCAACACTTCTGCTCCTCAGACGTAACTTTAAGTCATACGCCCTATTGAATGAACAGACATCCCTGTATCATCAAGTGGTTGCTCATCTACTGTGACTCATCTGTTCCAACTGCATTGGCTTCCTAAACCCACACTCCATTCCGGTCTTTAAGCACTTTCTATCTTATGTTGTACAGTTCACAAACAGTCCACATAGCACTGTAAATGTAGGACTACTTCATTTCTAAATGTTTTAATGCACAGGTGATAACTCCAATGTTCAAAATGAGTTGAATATGTTCCTTATCTCTAAATGATGCTACAATAGTAGTTCTGCCTCAACTACCTCCACATTACTATCCTGCCTGCATCCTTGGCTATGCAGAAGATGCATAAAAACATTGTTAATCATTCACGTGAATGGCATGCAGAGCTCTCTTTTGAAAATAAAATTCTAACAAGCTGTGTTTATCTTTTTGATTGACATAATACTGTGAGCGAAGAAACTGTGATGCAAGTGATACTGCCGTCCACCTTTAGGTTCATGGTCCAGGGTTTGTCTTATTTAGCAGGTACATGAAGAGATCCGTTTAATGAAAATGTTATAGTGAAATATCTCTTACAATATATAATAGTACAAACCCAGAATACCTCTTCCATGCAAATGTGTGTACAGTATGGGAATAACAACTACTCATAAGAATGGGAAAACAAACAAGTGGCATCTTATCACAAATAGTGCTTTACATATTCCTTACATAATGAAAAGGACATGTCGACTTCAGGCAAGGTTCAACGCTGCATAATGATTAACATTGAGCTGTAAGTGTGTTTGAATGTCAACAGCTGGCAGTGGCTTTGTCGACCCAGTCCCATACATGCACAGACCCGTCTACAGCAGCAGAGAGGACAGTCCTGGGTCGACTTGGATGCCAAACATGAGTGGTGACCACAGCTGATGAAGTGTCAAACTGATCATCGGACATCATGTGACCTCGGTGGATAAAAAGAGGCTGGAATTCCATCAACTCTGGTCTCCAAGAGGCAGTGTCGTAGATTCGCACCATTCCATCAAAACCTAGACGGGAAGACAAATTCAATGGAAAAGTTCTGTATTACAAGAGCCTTCAATTGGAACATATATTTAGAAAGCAAGACATTTGTACAATCCATAAGACATGAATTAATCACATAAAGCAGGATGAAGGCGTGACATTTTGCTCACCTGACACAGCAAGACAGTTGTCTAAAGCGGGCGCCCATGTCACCTTCATGAAGTCATCACTGGTAGTTTTCCTCTGGACATGAAGCTGGGCTTGAAACAAGGGGGCTCTTAGGTCCCTTAGATCAGACACAACCACTTGGCAGGCAGAGGAGAGCCTTGCTACACTACAGGAGGATGGATCTGATGAGGACAGGTCTGTTTTAACACCCATACACCAGTGGACGCCCTCTCTCCCTCCAGCTGGGTTATTCTGAAGACCAGAAGGATTCCGTGTGTCCCCCACATACAGGTCACCATTGCAGGCACAAGCGAGAAATACACTGCCACTCACAAATTGCAGGGAGCTTAGTAAATCTGGAATGTCTTTCCCTGAGATGGAAGGAAAAAAGATATCCGTGACTGTTATACATGTGTTTGTACACCAACATTATACTCTATATAGGAAATTAGAGTTGCCTGGAATGCTTCAGTGTCACTGTATAAAACAGGCTATTACCCAGAGAGTAGAGTGGCTTCCCTGACGTCAGCTCAGTCAGTTGAATGTCGCTGATCTGAGAGCCATGAAGAACACATGGGTCTCCAGTTAACCCAGGGGCTATTTTGACACCTTTATCTGATGATGCACTCTTCAGTTGTAAAACTCCTGTCCTCTTTATGACATCTAGCATTTGAAGACAAATCCCGCAAGAGAAATAAGATTTCAATGTGGGTAAGACCGATGCTGACTGGGGCCTAATCAGGTTGTAAATCATCATTTGAATGTGCAGTAATAAAGTGGAGTAGATAGGAACTGCAGTCTTATTATACTGTAATACACAGAAAAGGAGACAAGGAAACAGTAGGTCTACTCACCACAATCTTCTCCTCCTAAGTCCCACACCTGGAGATTGGAGTTGAAGCCATCATTGGTAACGACACACCTTAACAAGAAACAACAGTTTGAAGATGAAAGCTCATGGCAACAAAAGGAAGTTACATAATCAATGGCTACTATGATATACCTTGTTCCTGGAATGTGTTTGAGGCAATGAATGGAGCCATCTGAGAAACCTCCATGGACCACTTTGAAATCTCGTTCTGCACAAAGACCCTGCCCACATTGAATAGACACATTGGCAGTCAGTGACGTTCCAAAACATAATTGATATCTTGAAACGTTTCATGCTTTAATCATTTCAATCCTTTACCTGATTATCATCAGTGAAAAGTTTCAGTGGCAAAAGCAGCTCTAAAATCTCATTTTTATCTGAACTGTAACCTGCAACACATATAGCTGTGGGGTAAAGACAAAAAGTCATTTAAACACAATCAATGTGGTTGGTTGGTTATAATCAAAACATACTATATAGCCTTGTAAAATGTGAAAATTATGAAAAGGCCTACTTTTTTCTGATGTCCATTCAATTACTCTTGTAGGATGTTCAAGTTGATACTCGTGAATATTATTATATCTGAAAGAGAACTACGTGTGTAAGGTGAACTCGGTTTAGAGCAGGTGCATCACATTTAATAAGAAAAGCAGAAAGTATATACTGTTAAGAGATATTCTAGTCTTATCTGCAACGTCCTAAAACATTGCGCCTGTGAATGTACCCCTAGTGTTTTCCCACAGAGACACGTGAAACACGATTTAAGCAATTTCAATATATCAAGGAAGTCTCAACTCACTTTCACTATTTCACAAAATAATTCGTACTTACATTTTCAAAGACTCGATAAACCAGTCATCAAATTCATTCTCAACCGAAGAGGTTTCACCCATCTCGTCCACCGCTAAACAACTTCTGTACCTCCGCCTGTATTTGATTAGTAGCAGATAAGCAGCCGTGTTGCCACCTAGCGGATTGGAGAGTAGATCAGAGCAACTCTCTGTAATGCGCATCCAGTCAAAGAGTGGGCCATGTCCACCAACCAAAACATAAACAATGAAGCAAATACATCCATCCCATTACATTTTCACATGCAAATAGCACTTGATTTAATATTTAATATGACAACAAAAACATAATAATGTTTTTACTGCTGCTCTTGAATTATTTGTTACTTTTATTTCTTGTTTGTTTTGTTTTTTCGTGAAATAAATAACTGCGTTGTTGGTTAAGTGCTTGTAAGTAAACATTTCACTGTAAGGTCTACAACACCTGTTGTATTCGGCACATGAGACAAATAAGATTCCTGGAAATCTTTACAGACTTTCGCTGTAAACCATAGTCAAAAGTAGTGGTTGATTAGGCGCTTGTCCCACTTGACTGCAAGTCGAGAAGTTGACTGTATGATGTGTCATGGTTGCAACGTTACACTTGGTTTAGAGCAGAAAGGTTAGCAGGTTAGCTATCTGCAGAGATACAGGTTAGCAGGTAAACTATCTGCAGAGATACAGTTTAGCTATCTGCAGAGATTCAGGTTAGCTACAGGTTAGTTATCTGAATAGATACAGGTTAGCTATCTGCAGAGATTCAGGTTAGCTATAGGTTAGCTATCTGAAGAGATACTTGTTAGCTATCTGCAGAGATTCAGGTTAGCTATCTGAATAGATACAGGTTAGCTATCTGCAGAGATTCAGGTTAGCTATCTGAAGAGATACAGGTTAGCTATCGGCAGAGATACAGGTTAGCTATCTGCAGAGATAAGGCCATGAACAGTCAGGACATGGAGGTAGGTTTGTTCTGCCAGTCAAAAATATACGTATTTTGATTCACTTTCAAAGCAAAGCATACATTTAATTATCTGCTCATAATTGAATCTTACTCTTTAATGTTAATTATTTTAATACACATCAAACAGTACAGTACTAAATAGAAAAATATCCAAAGTTACACCGTGTTGTTCCAGAAAAGAGCATTCATGATTCTGTTAAACAACGTTCAACTCGGCACAATTATTCTTAATTTGAAATATAGCAGGGTATTTGTTAAAGTCTCTTTTCAAAAGAAAAGGTTTCAGTTGATCAAAATAAAGTACTAGTGAATAACATCAGAAACCCACCCTGTTCACTCCCCCTAAATTGCTGGGCTAAACCAGCTGGTGTAAGGTCTGTGTGGTTTACTGTGATATAACTGTGACGATAGAAAGCCTCATGTAAACAGATTTGTGGGGTTTACCCCATTGTGGTAGTGTCACGCTGTGCTGACTGAATAGCAGAGGTACAAAGATAGACTGATAGACGAAGAATACAAAGCAGTGCACAAAGCAGTGGCACTTGTTTACAGATAACATCCATGCCTTTAACCTCTACTGCACCAGGCCAGTCACAAGCCGTGTCCTCCAGTGGTGTAAAATACTTAAGTAAAAATACATTAATGTACTACTTAAGTAGTTTTGGGGGGTATCTGTAATTTACTATTTATTTTTTGCCAACTTTTGCTTTTACTTCACTACATTCCTAAAGAAAATAATGTGCTTCATACTCCGTACATTTTCCCTGACACCCAAAAGTACTTGTTACATTTTGAATGCTTAGCAGGACAGGAAAATGGTCCAATTCACACACTTATCAAGAGAACATCCCTGGTCATTCCTACTGCCTCTGATCTGGCAGACTCACTTAAGACATGCTTAGTTTGCAAATCATTTCTGAGTGTTGGACTGTGCCCCTGGCTATCCATCAATAAAAAATAAATAAAAATGGTGCCATCTGGTTTGCTTAATATAAGGAATTTGAAACAATTTATACTTTAACTTTTAATACCTAAGTATATTTTTAGCAGTTCCATTGCTTTTCATACTTAAGTATATTTAAAACCAACTTTTACTCAAGTAGAATTTTACTGGGGGACTCACTTTTACTTGAGTCATTTTCTATTAAGGTATCTTTACTTTTACTCAAGTATAGCAATTGAGAACTTTTTCCAGCACTGATATCTTCAGTGATATCTACTAGTCCATAAGAGGTTGTTACTAGTTATAGCACTGATTAGCTATCAATTAGAATTTCGTGGCAAGTTTTATATCATTTGGTGATGGATTACTATTTGTGAATTTGTCGCAATATATTTGTACTATAACGAACGGTGACCTGGTCCAAGATAGCAGCAGGTAAACAAGTCTAGAGGCTACTGTACATCTGCAGTATTCATACGTAGAACGACTGATGAGATGACATAAACATGAGCATGAATTATTACACTTCATTCACAAAAGCATCATTCCACCACAGCTGCTGGCTGGCTGGCTGGCTGCTATTGGGGTCAGTCACTTGACTGTCATTGTCCCCTCGTTGTACAAAGCACACCAGTTATTTGTAGAAAGTTACAAAAAATAAAGGAAACATTTTTTTTGTTTTCATTGATTCAACCACTGTTCAGAGTATATAGTCTATCTCTATATCTTATGTCTTTCATTCCAAAGCAACATGACAATGTTATTGACTAACAGCATTGCATCAGTCAAAGGATGTCAAATGAAAGCACCTGGTACACCCTTTATTATTGAATTAACATCCGTTCTGGTCAACAGAGTAGAATCTATCATCTAACGTTATATCATTAAAATACCTGATATTTTGAATAAAAAAACAAAACAACAAATAAAGTATTGTTATGCCTTTATTGTCAGTCAACCACTCATTTCCAAAGCGCATATCCACCTTTTGAAAATGCATTAATAATAGCTATGGAAATCATTTCACTGTGGACTATAAGATTGAGCCTACAGTATTTTAGAGATGATTTCAGTACTTTGAGTGCTGCTTTTCAAATGAAGTGTATTTTAGTTGCATTACCATGTATCATGTTCCACGTACTGTAATGAAAGCAGTCACAACTGCACGCTTTCAGATACACATATTCAGGTTCCATAGCAAAATGCGCTCAATTGATCTTGACATCATCTGACATTTCCACAAACATTGTCATTGTCGTTTACCATAAGGCTTGCAATTTGTTCACAGTAGGCTTTATCCAAAGGAGTCTCCCAGGCTAGTTCCATAGGTGCCACCACGATCATCTATTTCTATGCCCCTTTCAATCCAATCCCATGTCAAAAAGGCAGACCAGTCCTCAGCCTGTGATGTCCTGCTGCAGGTATGAGATTGTCAGTCACTGCTAAAACCGCACAGCACAGCACCTGCAAATAATGAACAAAAACACAGTGAGAGCTTGTGCAAAAAGTCCTCTCAGATACGTCTTAGCTGACAGAACTCAACAGAATCTGAAGGATCAGGAAATAGCACACAAAAGTGTTACATCAGAACAGCAAAAATCCGACATACGACTGTTATTGTGGGTGTCTGACAAAGCTGATCAGACACCACCAAGGTCAGACAATATACATGATACAAAACGATACATGTGGACATGTACAAATAGATAATTCATGTACCTGTATCTGCGAGGACAACCATGGTGTCCAACAATATATTCTTGGGCATAACAGAACCGTCTGCAGAGTCCTCTATAACCACAGGTCCAATATTGCATCTCTGCATCATCAGCTGTTAGAATAGTAAAACCATCATGGAATAAGTAGCAGAAGAACTTTTCAACTATACCATTTTCGTCGTTTGCTAATGACTAGAATACTTTCACATCAAATGTTCATCTGATCAAATCGGGAACTGTTATTATATGAGCTTTGATGTTGATCAATCAATGTTAACAGTATGACTGATGTCAGGCTAAAACACTAACATTGAAGATCATACATGTATGATCTGTATAATAAGACATTTGCAATAATGTCTTTAATGGTAAAATAACTCCGAAAGCATATCAACTGTTAGGAATTCCGTTTCATTTCTGCCCAATACACATCAGAAAATCCACTAATATAATCCCATTTTACAGGTATGATCCATACCTGCACCATGACATAACAAAGCCAAGGTACTTTATCCACTGCTTACCCTCAACAGCTGAGAGCATCAGGAGAAGTACAAGGACAACCAGGCCCAATCCCTTCATGTTTTGGCACCGCTAAGTTCTCAGGCAAATGCAATTTCCAGGGCTGATGCTGCATTTATACAGCATTTCACCCCAGGGGGAGGAGTCGATGGGCACTGCCCAAATCGCAATTGCAGAGTACTATTGAAAGAAAGGTACTTTTTGGGGTTAAAATGGGTACTATATCCTTACAGAACACATCAGGTGTAGGTTCCTGGAAATGTGGGGCTGTTTTTGTTACTTTTTGTTACTTTGTTACTAGGGAAATATTTCTGACTACATGGGCAGAACAACATTGTGGAATCTATCCTATGATAGAGTCCAGCATAGAGCCCAGCATAGAGTAAGAATTCATTGATTTAACAACTACTTTTTTTCAAAATTTGTGAGACATGAGGAGAGGCAAATTTGGGCTTTTGTTTAGTACCTGATGCAATTTACTTGTACTTACATAAACCTCTATGACTGGACATCTGCAGCATAGTCCAGCAAAGTGAGTCAGAAGAAGAATGAGCAAAACTACCACCATGAACGATTCCCTCAAAAAGAATGAGGTCTCCAAGTCAGATCACACAGTTTAAGGTGACTCAATCATCTATTTAATTAGAAATAAACCAACCCCTCATCCAGCCGTCTGTCTTTTCCATGGGGTTTCAGTACACACCGCTCTGCCCAGGTCTAAATATGGCAGCCATTTTTGTGATACTGCTGATGCTGTAAAACTGCAATCAAACTGCACAAAACACACCACTCTGATGATGCAGGAGCTATTGTTAACTGCACAACAATGATAAGCACGTACACTCACATTCACATGTAGCCTGTTCTACGCCCTCTAGTGCTGCTTGGTCAGACAGACGACTGGCCCTCCAGTGAGAAACAAATATACCATATGTGGCCTCATGAGCGTACCGACTTGTGGTCAGATACACTGAACAAAAATATGAATGTATAGTCCAATGTTTTATCAGCTTAAATAAAAGATCCCAGAAATGTTCCATATGCACAAAAATGCCTCTCAAATTTTGTGCAGAAAGTACGCACACACACAAACAAACAAATTTGTGCCATGGACAGCTACATCATATTTAGCTTATGTTGATGGACACATTTTTGGGGGGTTCTTTTAGTTGTCACTGTATTCGACTAAGCATAAGTTATTTGATGATGTTGAAATGGTGCTGGAATAGTGGAGGCAGCTCCTGTTTTCTTTGCGACTTGCACTAACTCTCTGTGGTTCTAAATCAGTAGTTGTTTAGTAGTTTAACTTGCTTTTCCCATGCTGTAGGTCATGTACTGTTTGTTACATGCAATATGCGGAGTTTTCTCTCTGTTTTTGTGATGAAACAAATGTGTGGTTGAATTTATTCTGCCACTGTGTCTTCTTATTTTCTCAGCCTTAGGCCTAAGCACCCCCTATCCACATTTTTTTACCTTTATTTTACTAGGCAAGTCAGTTAAGAACAAATTCTTATTTTCAATGACGGCCTAGGAACAGTGGGTTAACTGCCTGTTCAGGGGCAGAACGACAGATTTGTACCTTGTCAGCTCAGGGATTCGAACTTGAAACCTTTCGGTTACTAGTCCAACGCTCTAACCACTAGGCTACCCTGCCGCCCCGCACATTGGCGGGACAGCAGTGGAGAATGTGGAAAGTTTTATGTTCCTCGGTGTACACATCACAGACAAACTGAAATGGTCCACCCACACAGACAGCGTGGGGAAGAAGGTGCAAGCTTTTGTGGGATTGGCCTCGTGGGATTGGCTTTGTGGGATTGGCTTTGTGGGATTGGCAGCAGTCATTGCGCTCACAACAGAATACTGCTTTTTCACTGTGAGTATTATCCACTGCCTCTTATCTGAGTGTCACCCCACCCCTACCCAGCTATTAGTATAAATATACACTTATTCTGGTCCCCACTCCTGTTGCTTTCTTATTTTAAAGTGAAGCGAGCAGAAGTAAGATTGACAAAGATGTATTTTGGCTCTACGAGTATCATTAATCAAAGATGAATAGACTCCCATGACAATCCCAACAGCAAAGAGTTCACACAACATTAATTTGCCAATATGTTTTTGTGTGTGTCTCTATGCAGCACAGGAGGTTGGTGACACCTTAATTGGGGAGGACAGGCTTGTGGTAATGGCTGGAGCGGAATCAGTGGAATGGTATCAAATACACCAGACACATGGTTTGATGCCATTCCGTTTGCTCCGTTCCAGCCACTATTATGAGCCGTCCTCCCCTCAGCAGCCTCCACTGGTGTCCAGAGTGTGGTACACGGTCTTACAGACACTCCCGTATTGTGGGTGGGCAGGCCTCCAGTGAGGGAGAGTGACCCTGGCAAGTTAGCCTTCGCCTCCGAGGGTATAGCCATGTGTGTGAAGCCTCAGTTATCAACGACCGCTGGCCCGTCACTGCTGCCCACTGTGTCCAGGATGACGTCAAAGTCAAGTACGTACTCACCTTCTTGTTCCTACTATTTCACTCACACTACTGTACGTTTGAGCCACGTTTCCCAACTGCTCTGAGGACTGTTCCCTGTAACCTCTCCTGTTTTCAGTTCAGCTTTCAAAATCATTGTGATCTTTGTGAAATGTGGGATCGTGAACTAAGAGTGTGTATTCCAACAGGTATTCTCAACCTCAACAATGGGAGGCTTACCTTGGGCTTTAATGTTCAAAATCAGACTGACGATTGGACAGTGAAGAAGAACCTGAAGCAGATCATTCAGCATTCGGTCTACCACGCCCGCACCTCTGACAACGACATAGCTCTTATGGAAATAGACAGCCCTGTCACACGCAACCAGTGCAGGCTGCTGGGGGGAGGACGGCTCATAATAACAGAATCTTGAGTGTCATTCACTATCCCAGGTTTTAACATCCATGTTGTAGAAGGCATAGGTCCGCATCATTAATATCAGTGTGCAACATCCTGAAGGAAGGACAGACCACTTCCAACATGTTATGTGCTGGTGTACTGTAAGGAGGAGTAGATGCCTGTCTGGTAACCCAGCCAGCAGCTAGTCTATCCTACTTGACGCATGTTTTATCCTCCCTTACTTTAGGTTATCTTCATGCCATCTTTGCCCTGCTCCTTCTGACAGGGTGCTGCTGAAGGTCCGTTGTTCTCCATGGGGTCAGTAGACTTATCTTCCTAGCTGGAGTGGTGAGCTGGGGGGGGATGGCTGTGCCCACAGGAACAAGCCTGGCATCTACATCACCAAATACAGGGACTGGATAAAGCAGAAGACTGGGGTGTAGCAGACAAGGACTGGGGTATAGCTGAGAAGGCGGGTGTAGCTGAGTGGGAAACCAGGTTGTCTGGCTGCAGCAGAGAAGACGAGCCTGAGCAACACTCAGCCCTCAGGAGATCATTGTCTAACTTCTTAAAGTCCACAGGCTTTTGATTGGTGTGCATAACACCCGACTTTACTGTGACTCTACAAGACCCTTCACATTCGTAAAAAAAAATATATTTTTACAGTTATACCCACAATTCTTACTTTCTAAACAAAATGCCATTCTCACATACTTACAGTACACTCACTTTGGCTGTGTTGTTATCTTGCTTAGAAAAATATAATTGAGTAAGTTTAGTAAGCATTGATTTCTTTTGAGACCTTGTTTGTAAATTCAATCTGGAGTGCCAGAGATGGCTCTGGGCGTTTCTAAAGTCAAGTCAGAGAGTTGATTGTCCTTTCGTAAATTCAGAGCGTTTTGCTCTCGGAGCGTTCAGAGGGCACACTGGACGCTCTGGCCGAGGAGGAGGGTTGATCCAAGTATCTGACCTCACAAGCACCCAAGCTAACTGGCTAACGTTGGCTAGCTTCTTCCAAACACCTCACTCTGACCATTTTACTCGCCCTAACAGAGCTGGTTAGGCTGTTTATGTTACCCATAGCATTGGTGACTGAAACTATGCTGCCGTCAACAATTTAATTGTAAAAAAATTGCTGACGTTTATTGACACCAGCCATATTTAATCAAATGTATTTATAATGTCCTTTACATCATCAGATGTCAAAGTTCTACACAGAAACCCAGCCTAAAACTCTAAACAGCAAGCAATGCAGAAGCATATTCAACGGGTGCTGAGTGGTTTTCAATTCATCAGTAATTCTGCGTTCATATGCACACTCAGACAAGAGTGCTCTGAAATCGGAGTAGCCAGAGAAAATGTATGAACGCACCCTTAATCAGTTAACTCGAGTACATCATTTATACAGCTAAAATCTACAATGCGATGTGAAAACAAGTCCGTTTTTTCCCCCCCATTATCTCCCCAATTTCGTGGTATCGAATTGGTAGTTACAGTCTTGTCTCATTGCTGCAACTCCCATACGGACTCGGGAGAGGCGAAGGTCGAGAGCTGCGAGTCCTCCGAAACACAACCCAACCAAACCGCACCGCTTCTTGACACAATGCTCACTTAACCCTGAAGCCAGCCGCACCAATGTGTTGGAGGAAACACTGTGTACCTGTGCACCATGTCGAAGTGCACTGTGCCCGGCCGGCCACAGGAGTCACTAGTGTGCTATGGGACAAGGACATCCCTGCCAGCCAACCCTCCCTTAACCCAACCAATGCTGGGCCAATTGTGCAATTGTCCCCGGGTCTCCCAGTCGGCCACGACAGAGACTGAACTCGAACCCAGAATCTCTAGAGGCACAGCTAGCACTGCGATGCAGTGCCTTAGACCACTGCGCCACTCGGGAGCCTGAAAGAGTTGTGACTAAGGATTTCACCTTTAACCTCAATGTTGAAAATGCCAAGTCCATTTGCGATATTACAACCAAAAAGAAGTTACTGTAAGCAACACTTTTTTTTCACTGACATCATTGCATGTGCAATAGAACAGCATAATATATACTGCATTTATTTTTTACCTTCATGCTCCCCACTGCTTTGTCAACAAAACAAAAACAATAACAATGGCAGAGGGGCAAAGAGTGGCGCTGTTTACTCCTACCATGGTGGATTCGCTTTGTCACGATCGTTTGTAGAATTAACGGACCAAGGTGCAGGGTACGTAGAGTTCCACATGTTTATTCAGATGAAATTCACAAAAACTGCAAACGAAACGTGCAGCAAATGGCGTGCTGACAGGCAACTAACCAAAAACATGATCCCACAAAAACCCAGTGGGTAAAGGCTGCCTAAATATGATCCCCAATCAGAGACAACGATAGACAGCTGCCTCTGATTGGGAACCATACCAGGCCAACATAAAAATAACAAACTAGAATGCCCACCCTAGTCACACCCCGACCTAACCCAAAATAGAGAATAAAGGATCTCTAAGGTCACTTTTTAAAGAAAGTGTGCTTTTCAAATTCTGCTAAATGTTACTTTAAATCAAGAAGTCAATATTCTTCTGTTTTTGTATGAAAAATATTAAATTCAAGCTCACTTTGAGCAAATTCAGACAATGCACAGCAAATCCTGCAATTAACTCAATACATTTATTTTTTCTCAACAGCCCTAGTAAGAATAATTTGTTTTTCCACATTCCACATTCCAAACACAGCGCAAACACAATGTACAGTTGTGGCCAAAAGTTTTGAGAATGACACAAATATTAATTTTCAAAAAGTCTGATGCCTCAGTTTGAATGATGGCAATTTGCATATACTCCAGAATGTTATGAAGAGTGATCAGATGAATTGCAATTAATTGCAAAGTCCCTCTTTGCCATGCAAATGAACTGAATCCCCCCAAAACATTTCCACTCCATTTCAGCCCTGCCACAAAAGGACCAGTTGACATCATGTCAGTGATTCTTTCGTTATTACAGGTGTGAGTGTTGACGAGGCTGGAGATCACTCTGTCATGCTGATTGAGTTCAAATAACAGACTGGAAGCTTCAAAAGGAGGGTGGTGCTTGGAATCATTGTTCTTCCTCTGTCAACCATAGTTACCTGCAATGAAACACGTGCCATCATCATTGCTTTGCACAAAAAGGGCTTCACCAGCAAGGATACTGCTGCCAGTAAAATTGCACCTAAATCAACCATTTTTCAGATCATCAAGAACTTCAAGGAGAGCGGTTCAATTGTTGTGAAGAAGGCTTCAGTGCGCCCAAGAAAGTCCAGCAAGCGCCAGGACCGTCTCCTAAAGTTGATTCAACTGCGGGATCAGGGCAACGCCAGTACAGAGCTTGCTCAGGAATGGCAGCAGGCAGGTGTGAGTGCATCTGCACGCACAGTGAGGCGAAGACATTTGGAGGACGGCATGGTATCAAGAAGGGCAGCAAAGAGGCCACTTCTCTCCAGGAAAAACATCAGGGACAGATTGATATTCTGCAAAAGGTACAGGGATTGGACTGCTGAGGACTCGGGTAAAGTCATTTTCTCGGATGAATCCCCTTTCCGATTGTTTGGGGCATCCGGAAAAAAACGTATCTAGAGAAGACAAGGTGAGCGCTACCATCAGTCCTGTGTCATGCCAACAATAAAGCATCCTGAGACCATTCGTGTGTGGGGTTGCTTCTCAGCCAAGGGAGTGGGCTCACTCACAATTTTACCTAAGAAGACAGCCATGAATAAAGAATGGTACCAACACATCCTCCGAGAGCAACTTCTCCCAACCATACAGGAACAGTTTGGTGACAAACAATGCCTTTTCCAGCATGATGGAGCACCTTGCCATGAAAACTAAGTGGCTCGGGGAACAAAACATTGATATTTTGGGGCATGGCCAGGAAACTCCCCAGACCTTAAACCCATTGAGAACTTGTGGTCAATCCTCAAGAGGCGGGTGGACAAACAAAACCCCACAAATTCTGACAAACTCCAAGCATTGATTATGCAAGAATGGGCTGCCTTCAGTCAGGATGTGGCCCAGAAGTTAATTGCACAGAAACTGTTTCGGAGGTAACACTCCCCATCTCTCTCAAACTGCTCGTTTTTTGAGTACGTCTCTGCACTATGTGTGACTCTGTGCTCTCCCCAGATGGTCATTTTAATCCAGAAGTGGTCATGTACAGAGAGCTGTGTGCCAAGTCCCAGAAAAAACAGCAGCTCTACTCTTTGCAGCAGTACTACCACAAACTCCTCAAACAAATCCTGGTCTCTAGAAAGGTATGGCGGACATCTTCAAGCTTCGGTCTCAAGCACAAGGCGAATGGCCTCCGTCAGTATGTTAATTTTATTTTGGCAGGTTTAGGAACTACTGGAGTTGGCGGTCCGCAGTGGCCCTGACATCGCGGTAAAGAGAAAGTGCCCCGCCCGGACGCCTGGTGAGATGCAGGAACAGAGGGTCAGAGGAAGAGTCTGCTGGATACTAAGGGAAGTTAAAACGGAGTGTGGAGACCGATACCAGTCATCTGACGAGGATGGTGAGCCTGCTTTCATCAGCCTGGATTGAAACGGAATTGCATTTAGCAGCAAGTGTCAGAGTTCATCTTTCACTGTTCGCTATGGGTCAATCCCAATCTGAACCAATCATATGTCGTCCTTTGTGTTTGCGGGTACAGCCTCTTCGCTGCCAACACCTCGGTCTCCTTCCTCTCCCACTCCTACTGTCTCTGTCAGGGTTCTGTCCAGTCTCTCCACCCAGGACATGAAGACCACAGGTCAGTTACACTACAGTAGCTGTATAAGAGACTATGTATAGGCTGTGCAGATAGAACGGTCGACTTGATGTCTAGAGTGGACGTGGGTCGTAAAGGCGCCATGATGGTTGAGTACAAACACCAACACCATAAACTTCAAGCGAAATGAATCGTACATAGCTGGACTCTATAAGATCCTGTGATCACAACCAATGTCGAAACAATCTGAACTTGTACCTTCTATTATCTAGCACTGTTTGGCCTGGCTCGGCCCAAGAGGAAGATGAGGAGAAAGAAGATGAGGAGAATTAAAGTGGAGTCCGAGGATCCCTGTCAGGCTCTGATGCCTTCAGAAGCTCCAGCTCTATCACTTGACATCCCAGCTGCTCTTCCTGACACCCCAGTCCCTCCACTGCCCAGTGTCAAGGAAGAGTGAGTTAATGTAGCAAAGATGGCATTTTTACCTGACAAGAGTTTCTAATTAAATCTGGCATTCTATTGATACGTTAGAACATCTGTGGTCATGCTTTTGATGAAATGAAGCAAAATCCCAGCTTTACTGATATTCCTGTGCTACGGACATTTCTATGCGGTCATGAATTCAATTGCACACTGCACTCCATGCTTTTCACTCTGCGTAGGCCTGCTCTCATGTGCATCTTCTGTTCCCCATCTACAGGCCGTTGGGGGAGGTGCAGAACAACCCTGTCATGGCGGAGGAGATTGCTGTGACCTTCTTCAACCTGCTGGAGAATATCCTGAGACTAGAGGGGCTCGCCAGCACAGCCATGGTATTCACTCGTGCCTGCCTACACAAGTGCATAGCCACACAAAGGTTTTTTTTTTGTCCGTGGTTCTCAAACTTTTGACCCTCGACCCTCAAGAAGAAGTGGTTCAAATCTTGCATTTTGAAAACGTAAGATACAGAAATGAACTACATTTTATACTTGCATTTTTAGCTGAAAGTCATTAATGTTAGGAGCCAATATCAAGTAGAGATATCATGCCATTTCTCTGGAGTCCAGAGCAAGCAGCTACAGTAGGATACAGCCTGCTTGTATGCAGGAGTGGATGAAAAGTATGGCCTTTTTTCTTCCTCACAAATATCCTAATTCATTCGCCAGAACATGTTACATCTTCATCCCATAAGTATTGAAGGAAGTGCGATGTTACTGCAGTTTTGAGAAATAGTTTTTGCCAGGTAAAATCCGGGAAAATGTCACTAATCTAGGGATGCGCGCCCAGCGACTCTGACGGCTGGTCATTCGTCAACAGTCAAGACATGCATCTTTTTGGTTCTGCACAAATGAGATGTTTTTGAGACAACAATTTGGTGCAATACCGTAGGCTTATGTTAGTAACCAGATCGAAATGGGTCAGTTTTACACTCGCGACCCCCAGTTTGAGAACCACTGGTGTATGTGATGAGCTGAACTCTAACTATGTATTGGAACTGTTGTAAGACTTGAAAAGGATCTAATGATTCATGCATGTCCCCGTGTTAGTTGGAGGAGAAGGTCCGACAGTGGCAGACATCTCCAGCTAGTTCCCTGAACCCCCGGTTCTCCTCGGCCTCCTGCTGGTCAGAGATGGTGCTGCCGGCCCTGCACTTCCTGGCTGGGGAGACTAAAGGTGAGCACGGCAGACTCTCTCTCCTCTGGATCATTTAAAGCAGTAATGTGTCCCATCGTTATCTTTCTTTCTGCTCTTCGCTCACCATCTTCCGATCTCTCGTTCAGTTGGTATGATGGCTCTTCCCAGTGGCTTCACCCCTTGTGTTGTGTTCAGGGAAAGCTCACAGCAATGGAAATGGATTGGTAAGATCTTTTGTCAGTTAGTTGATTCGTGCAAATTAAAACATTTCAGAAGTAGGAGACGTAGAGATTTGTCTCAATCTCCGGTCTTCAAGGTCCAAGCTGTGGGTCGACTCCAAGGGCCTGGTTGTGGTCAAGGTATTACAATGACACATTTTCACCTCTCCCTCCTCTCTGTCAGGGTGTTTGTTTTCTGTTCCCTGTAATACACTTTGAATAAAATAACAATGTCCTCCACAGGCAGAATGTGACGAACTAGCAGAGATTACTTCTCCCACCCCTAGAGCGTAAGTTTCCGTGTTTCTCATGTTACGGATGACCTTCCTCAGAATGACTTAGTGTATGTGTTCATTGACATAGAGGGATTTTATTGTAATACTGACTGCTGTTCTCTCTGGAACTAAGCAGTTGGACAGACTACGTGGTGCGGGCCAGCACTGGAGACATGTTTTTCAAGTGCAGGTCAGTGTCACGTCTCTACCTTTTTTTTTGTCTTGGATCTCTTCTGTATCGAGTATCATTCATAAAAACCACACACATTCTCTGCAATCGTTTACGTGTCCGTGCTCTTGTTTTGATCATCAGGAGCAACAGCGGTATGACCAGCCACACAAAGCCTTCACCTTCAGAATGCATGGCTTTGAGTCTCAGGTGGGGCCTGTTAAAGGGGTCTTTGACAAGGAGATGTCTCTCAACAAAGCCAGAGAGCACACTCTGCTGCGCTCGGACCGCCCAGCCTATGTCACCATCCTCTCCCTGGGTAAGACTGACCCCTGTCGTCAGTGTGAGATGTTGTCGCGGTAGCTTCAGGTTAGATGTGCGGTATGTGACTGGACTGCTGCTCCTCCTCAGTGCAGGACGCAGCAGCCCGGCTGCCCAACGGAGAGGGGACCAGGGCTGAGATCTGTGAGCTGCTCAAGGACTCTCAGTTCCTGGCGCCAGATGTCACCAGTGCTCAGGTTAGAGATTCACTGTTGCTGGGTTATTGTTGTCACTCGTATACACAATGTTTTGACACAGCTGTCCGGTCGGTGTTTGTCTGTCTGTGACTGAGCAAGGCACCTGATGCGTGGCTTCCTGCAGGTGAACATGGTTGTGAGTGGGGCTCTGGACAGGCTGCACTGTGAGAAGGACCCCTGTGTGAAGTATGACATCGTCCGCAAGCTGTGGTACTACCTGCACCGCGACCGCGGTCAGGAGGAGTTTGGTGAGCAGGACATTCTGCCAATGGAATAGGATAGGAATTGTCACAAATGCTGTAACCTCGTCCCCAGGCTATTGTGCACAGCGCATATACACCTGGGATATCAACCACTCAAAGTTGGCCTTGGTGGGAGTGACCTACGGAGTGAAGTATTTGTTTTCTTTTAATTCTAGCGAATCGCACGACTGCGAGGCGTGGCTCTGTGCTTTTGGTGTGCTAGCGACTGGGTTAAGGGCTAGGGTGGATGTGTTTGACTATTACATCTACTTTAACTACAAGATGTTAGAGAGAAAATTCACCAGGCTCAAGCTGCCGCTGCCAAGGCCAGAAAGACACTGCAGCAGAAACCTAAACTTGCATCCAAGCCTGTGAGTCCCACCGCCTCTACTCTGCTGTGACTACTGTACTGCTGACAAATAGATGGTTCATAATCTCTCTATTCTTACATACCCTCTCTGGAGACTTGGCATCTTTGAATGTGGAAAGTCTTGGCTTGAACCACTTGTCAATGGAATCCTGGTGGACTAATCAAACTGCTTCTATATAATGAGCTCTGTTGTTGTCTGACATGCACTGAGTGGACAAAATATTAGGAACACCTGCTCTTTCCATGACACTGACTGACCAGGTGAAAGCTATGATTCCTTTTTGATGTCGGCTGTTAAATCCACTTTAATCAGTGTAGATGAAGGGGAGGAGATGGGTTAAAAAAATAAGGGAAAAAAATAAGGATGTTTAAGCTTTGAGACATGGATTGTGTATGTGTGCCATTGAGGGTGAATGGGCAAAACAAACAATTTAGGTGTCTTTGAACGGTGTATGTTAGAAGGTGCCAGGCTTCACCGGTTTGTGTCAAGAACTGCAACACTGCTGGGTTTTTCACGCACAACAGTTTCCCGTGCATCTCAAGAATGCTCCACCACCCAAAGGACATCCGGCCAACTTGG
The DNA here is from genome assembly GCF_002021735.2 of Oncorhynchus kisutch. NCBI lineage: Eukaryota > Metazoa > Chordata > Actinopteri > Salmoniformes > Salmonidae > Oncorhynchus > Oncorhynchus kisutch. Next base: position 7,546,006 of record NC_034201.2, on the reverse strand, counting down.
CACAACTGTGGGAATCATTGGGAGTCAACATGGACCAGCATCCCTGTGGAATGCTTTCAACACCTTCTAGAGTCCATGCCCCAACTCAATATTAGGAAGGTGTTTCTAATGTTCTGGACACTCAGTGTATATTATGGTGTGTGTGTTGATGGTGACGAACCATCCTGTGTGTTATAAGTCTGGCAGTAAGGAGGGCGGTGGTAAGACCTCTGGAGGCCTGGAAGCTAGTCATATGGGGGGTCCCATGTCCCCAACTCCCAGCACCCTTGGAACCCCCAAATCACCCCTAGCCCCTGTAGCCACAACCCCCACCAAAGCTGGGATCCCAGATTTAGTCAAGACCGGTCCTGGGTCAGTATAAAACCGCTTCTGTGGATGAAGTCTTATCAGGCTCAATTAAACACATTCAGTACTTGTATATTCTTGATGTTATGGAAGTACTAATGCCCTGTTCTCTTCGCTCTTAGTGTTCTCTTAGTGTCTCCTCCCCCCATTCCTCAACTGGTGACCCTGTTGTCCAGCAGCCAGTGTGGCCCACAGGTCTCTCAGCCAGCTACCTCCCAGCACTCAGCCAGGGTAGTGGGTCACCAGTCAGGCTCTCCGCCTCGGGTAAGAGTGGTCTCTGCCCAGGCAGCAAGAGGACAGCAGGCCATGTTGGTGCACCAGACCCCTCGACAGATCAGAGTGCCAGTCACTGTGGGTGTTAAGGGCATCACACAGGTGAATAAGTGACCATCCTGTTACCAACAATCCTATTTTTAAACAACTAACTGACCGATGTCTGTTCAATTATTTGAATATCATTTTGTTTGTTCTTTTCCTGTGGGCTCTGTGTAGTTTCTGTAGAGATAAATCAGATCAAGCCTCCTCCTCCAGGACCTTCTCCACCGTCTCCTCATCTGACTCCAAGAGTGGCAACACCATACGAATAATGCCCGGACTCGGGGTCATCCCACAGAAACGGGGGCAACCAGTCTCCACTGGGGATGCGACTGTCCCCAAAGCCACCAGCGGCGTGGCCTTAGCTGAAGGGGTGACGATTGGCCCTTCTGCCTCAGGCTCCCTGACTCTGGGAACAGCCACAGCTACTGTCCGCCAGGTCCCCGTCACAGCCAGAGTGGTGTCCACACAACCAGTAAGACCCACAGCTTCATCAACATGACTATTATCTGCCTCTTCTATTTACTGTGGGATTCAGGATGGTTGTATAATAACAGCACTGTTGTTGCGAGGTTTATCGTCAATGGATATATTTTCATTTCAAGACATTCTTCCTAGCCACATTCTCTATAGCCCCCACCACCCCACCTTTGAAATGGTCTTCCAATGATTCTCCCCGTCTTTGTCTTTATTTCCCCAGAGGAAGCTACCAGCTCGGATCCCAGTGCCTCTGTCTGTCCTCAGCCAACCACTTAAAAGCAAGAGTGGGATGACCACACCCATACTGAAAGGAAACATCAGTACGAAGTGAGTCGTCATGTTCAGCCTTAATGGTCTGGAACAATATATGTGTCAAGTCTTCCCCATGGCAGTAAGCAGCCTGGTATAGACTGACTGGGGTGTCTCTGCTCTGTGCAGTCTGGGCAGGAACATCATCCTCACCACCATGCCTGCAGGCACCAAGCTGATAGCTGGGAACAAGCCAGTCAGCTTTGTCACAGCACACCAGTTACAGCAGCTGCAGCAACAAGGGCAGACCACTCAGGTCAGTCAGCAGCTTATTCAATACTCACCCAGCACCCAAACAAACTGAATTCAGTTGTGGTTTCTCACCCATCTACAGACAATGCCCCATAATGATAAAGTGAAAACATGTTTTTAGAAATGTTAGCACATTTTATTGAAGATTAAATGCATATCTCATTTGCATAAGTATTCACACCCCTGAGTCAATACTTTGTAGAAGCACCTTTGGCAGCGATTACAGCTGTGAGTCTTTCTGTGTAAGTCTCTAAGAGCTTTGCACATCTGGATTGTGCAACATTCCCCATTATTCACTTCAAAATGATCAGCAACCTCTGTCAAATTGGTTGCTGATCATTGCTAGCCAACTATTTAAGTCTTGCCATAGATTTTCAAGCAGATATAAGTCAAAACTTTAGTTCGGCCACTCACGATCATTCCCTGTCTTTTTGGTAAGCAACTCCAGTGTAGATTTGGCCTTGTGTTTTCGGTTACTGTCCTGCTGAAAGGTGAATTCCTCTCCCGGTGTCTGGTGGAAAGCAGACTAAAGCAGGTTTTCGTCTAGGATTTTGCCTGTGCTTAACTCCATTCCTTTTATATCCTGAAGAAATGTATGATTACAAGCAGTGGAGGCTGCTGACGGGAGGACGGCTCATAATAATGGCTGGAATGGAGTGCATGGAAGCCACACGTTTGACACAATTCCATTTATTCCAGTCCATCCATTACTATGAGCCGTCCTCCCCTCAGCAACCTCTACTGATTACAAGCATACCCATAACATGATGCAGTCACGACTATGCTTGACAATATGGAGAGTGGTACTCGGTAATGTGTTCTTTTGGATTTCCCCCAAACATAACACTTTGCATTAAGAACAAAAAGTGAATTGCTTTGCCGCATTTTTTGCAGTATTACTTTAGTTCCTTGTTGCAAACAGCATGCATGTTTTGGAATATTTTTATTCTGTACTGGCTTCCTATTTCACTGTCAATTAGGTGAGTATTGTGGAGTAACTACAATGTTGTTGATCCAGCCTCAGTTTTCTCCTATCACAGCCATTAAACTATGTTACTGTTTTAAAGTCACTGTTGGTCTCATGGTGAAATTCTGATTCAGAGGGGTTGTGTTAAATGCAGAAGACACATTTCGGTTGACTGCATTCCGTTGTACAACTGACTAGTGTGTGGTGTGTAGGCCAGTGATGA